>NC_140580.1:802633900-802661023 GCF_964204655.1 Triturus cristatus | reverse complement strand
CATGAGGCACACACTTTAAGGTCTGGTGCACTATGAGAAGATGTCCAAAGAGAAGGTCGACATGTTTCAGCCCTATCTCGTGCCCCTAAGGGTCAGGTGGGCTTTCATCAGGACCTAGTGTATGTGTGGAGGACCCTAATATTAATAGGACTCCTTGCGAAGGAGATGGAGTGAGTTGTTCCACCAGCACATGTATGTTCAATTTGAACCTGTTTAAAATTAGCAGAAAAAAAGGGGGGGGAGAAAGAATAAAATAATAAAGACTGTATTCAGTCAAGATGTATGCTGTAGCTGTGTTCAAAACTAAGAGCATCAACTGTTGTAGCAACTAAAAAATGACAATACTTTAAATGTAATTATGCCAATCGACATACAGGCTCATATTGACATTAAGTAACGGCAAAATCAGCCCTCTTTTATGTTGAACTTCATATGCAAGAAAACACAAAAACACAGAAACACAATACAACATCCATTTTGTCATGAAAGGGGAAACACAGGGACCGTTCACGTTAGGTTTATGAAGAACGTGACGCGACGTCCTGGCATAATGCTATCATTTCAGATTAAATGGTGTTTTACTCATTGGGGGAATGGTGGACTGTTGTGCATAGAAAGAAGAACAGGTGTAAGGCATTCTTATAAAATATAAGGCTCTGCTTTGCAGAAAACGCTTAGTTAAGGGAGAGAATTTCCATTGTTAATACCTGTGTAGGTATTTAGATGTTACGCTGCGGAGATCAAGTGGGATTTTGCTGGTGAAAAATGAGAGTGTTGCCACAAGAGAGTCTTAGATCAATATGTGCAAAGCAGTAAAACTTAACAATAGCTATTAAGTCTCTCACGATATTTTTTGGAAGGCTGAGTCACACACAAAAGGGCTTCAAATTGCTGGCGTAATAACTCACGATAAATTCTCCGTTATTGGTATTACGTGCATAGTCAGACATTATAAACAAGATTGCAAATGTATTCTGAACGTTTAAATAATGTTGAAGGAACAAACAGTGGCGCTATACATTGGAACGTTACCCCCGTATATATACGCTCGACAAGAAAAGGTTTAGGCATTTTTCATAAAGTCAAAGTAAGGAAGAAGAGAATACCTTGTATACTCAAGTGGAGGATACCATCGGGTAAAGAAGGCTAATCCCCGCTCTTAAAAAACAGAAGAAAAACAGAAAAAGTATTAGGAGATATTATACATTACGTTCCTTCATCGGCGTCCTCGTGTGTTCGAGCCGGTACCTTTCGCAGGGGAGTGAGTGACTTGTTCTGCCGCCGCCTCTCATTACCCGGTATGGAAAACAGTATAACCAGGTCAGAATTTAAAGAGGCAGGGCCATAACACGAATGAACAAAAAGAACGGACAATATTATTACTAGCTTGTGTTGACCATCTACGAGCTTTGCTAACAATGATTAAAGTTGTTGTAGCGTATGAGCTGTGACGTAATTGCACTCAAGTAAAAATCTGTCAAAGCCTTCTTTAAGGAACAAGAAGAACCAATGAGAGACGGCGACACCACCTTACGCCGAAAGTCTAACTTTTATCCTCTGAACCACCAAGTCCCAGTGGAGATTCTGGCTTTCGAACAGGCTATTATGAGAGAAGTAGAAGGCCTCAAAGATCAAACAAAGAGACCATTTATGAATGTATCCAAAGTCGAACAACTAGCTTTGGATACACTGCGGAAAAATGGTGACCTGGTAATAAAACCTGCCGACAAAGGCGGAGGGATTGTACTGCTCAGCAGAGAAGGGTATGACCAACAATGTACGGACCTTTTATCTGACAGGAAGTTCTATGAAATTATCACAACAGATCCTACAGAACGTCTACAAAGAACCATCACACTGATGGTTGATGAAGCTGAAATAAACAACTGGATCTCCAAGACCGAAGCAGAGTTCCTGGTAGCCCGAACACCTAGGATGCCGTATTTCTATTCCCTTCCCAAGATTCATAAGGAATGAAGACCACCGCCGGGAAGACCGATTGTTTTAGGGATCGAATCTGTCCTGGAACCTCTGTCCCAGTTTGCGGACCACTATCTAAAACCACTAGTACAACAGACGCCCACTTATCTTAAGGACACCAAAGATCTCCTAAACCTTCTTCGAGAGCAGCAATTCTCAGAAGGAAGAATGCTACTAGTAGATTTAGATGTCGAAAGTCTGTACACCAGCCTCCCACAGAAAAAAACACTGGATACCCTAGAAGAGTTACTGTTCAATCAACAATGGAATCATAAGACACCTAGACATTTCATTCTTGAATGCTGCAGACTAGCGCTTACTGAGAACCACTTTGAGTATAATAACATCATGTACCGTCAATGCCATGGTACTTCCATAGGGAGTACTTTCGCGCCGAGCGTGGCCGGACTATACGTGAGCGATTTTGAAGCTAACCACGTACAGAGTCCCACCAATCCCTTCCTCAAACGGATTATCTTCTGGAAACGCTACATCAATGATGTCCTGCTGATTTGGGAAGGGGACATGGGAACCCTCATCGATTTCCATCAGTGGCTGAATACCAGAGATGAATTGCTGAAATTTACTTATTCAGCAAGTCCTAACAAACTCGATTTCCTGGATGTTACAATTTTTACTGACAACAATATCATCCAGACAAAGACTTTTTTCAAATCCACTGCTAAGAACAGCCTACTCTCATTTAAGCGTTTCCACCCACGTCCAATGAGGGAGAACCTCCCGTACGGTCAGTTTCTCCGACTAAGACGCAACTGCAGCAATATTCAGGATTATAAAGAACAAGCAAAAGATCATAGCGAGAAACTGAAGAACAGAGATTACCCTCCACGCACCATCAAAAAATGTCAAAAGAGGGCTAGAAATCAACAGAGAGAGACCCTCATGGAAACAACTGTGAAAGAACCCATGAAAGATCTGGTCACTTGTGTCAGCACTTACAGTATCCAACGACGTTAAGAAAATCATTAACAAGAATTGAAAAATTCTAACGTCAGGGGCCTTGAAATGGCCCAAGCCAAGGTTCTCAAACAAGAGAACTAGGAACTTAAAAGACATACTGGTACACACAAGACCTCCATCAAAACCAAGATTGGAAACTCCCCCGAGTCTCTGGAACAACACACCAGTAACTGGCCATTACACATGCGGCTCTTGTTCCGTCTGTCACCTCACTACGGCAACCAAAACCTTACAACTATTGCCAGATCTAAAATGGACAATCAGAACCCATACCAATTGTAACACGACCCACGTGATCTACATGATCACATGCCCTTGCGAACTACGCTACATTGGGATGACATGCCGCAGAGTCAAGCAACGACTTTGCGAACACAGGAGCAATGTCAAATGTAAAAGAAGTACTACCAAAATGAGTAGCTATTATCTTGAGAAAGGGCATACAATCAATCACCTTCAATGGGTAATTTTGGAGACACTAACCATCAAAAACCATAACGCAGAAGACATTCTGTTCGAAAAAGAACAAAGGTGGGTCTACCGTTTACGTACTCATGTACACGGATTAAATGATAACATCCCGTGGTTAAGCATTAAGAAGTAACAACTTTAGCGTAAAAGATGAATCATGAACCACACCATGGATAAAGGATTCACCTTATTGCCATGACGAGTCCCACGATAACACCAGAATTAACTTCTTACCACCATTCATAATCTTGTCACATGAGCAATGTCACACGTGGTAGTATTCGACTACCAATGATCTTGGCCGCATCCAGGGTTTGGCAACCCACTACTTTTGCACTGACAGGAGCCACTTACGATCTAGACCAACACTCTCCTTTTTAGAGTTTTCTTTTTCCAAAAGCCTGGAACTTTTTTGTATAGCTCCTTGAGATGTTTTGAAAAGATATACTTTAAAAGATAATATGGAACTACTGAAACAAACAAGACTTTATTGAGAAAGATGAAATTCAGTGAAAAGGAACTTGAAATCCTCAATGAGGAAGTGGTGTTGAACCATGATCGGCTGTTTGGGAAACCATACCTGCATGTTGCTGAGTCTGTCAAGAGAAAATTTGGCTGGGGATACAAGCTAAGGTCAATGCTGTGTGGGTAACACAGCGTTATATCCTGAGCAAAAGATTGTACGACCTGCGCAGCCGAGCTAAGGAGAGGGTGGCTGAAAGGCTAGCCACTGCCAAAAAAAACAGGAGGGGGACCATCTACTGATTGTGCAAACACCCCATTGGAGGACATGGTGGAATCCACTCTGCAGCCAGAGGTAGTCATCGGGAATACACAGATTAACACCTCTGAACATGCGGGTACCTCCCAAGGCAAGACCACAGCTAAACATATTTCAATGTCAAATGTAACTCAAATTGCCCCAAATGCATACTCTGTGTAGTGTAGCACACCTGAGTTTAGTCCACTTTTTACTTGCAACACCCTAATGCATTGTGGGAGTTGTATGCAGACAAATATAAGGGCAAGGCATTGAGGGACAAACACAGCTTTACTGCAGCAGAGTACAGCAAGGAAGTGACTACAGTAGACTTTGTACATCACATGAGTAAATTTATTAGACCTTTGCAAGCGCTATGTTACAAACATGTGCAAATGAAAAGTAACTGAACTTGCACTGTTTTAAATCACAGATGCAGCACAGGACAGTGACGTGGCTGACGACCACGAGTCAGAGGGAAAAATGGTACAGCAGGATGAGGGACCAGAACTGCCATCATACTCACCCATACCTGCTCCCACTCACTGCAGGAGAATAGTACAACCACAGCCTGATTTGGAGAGTGATGAGGACAGACAAACGTGAGCTCACATACAGCAGCTTGCCCATACACCACCACCAACAGAGGTAACAATGCGGTGCCGTTCCATGCAGTTCCGCAGGCCAAGGCCCAGGGCAATTCTGAGGTCTGCAGAGGACAATGGGGTACCTGCCTGCAGTGGGCTTGAGGCCAAGAGCTGAGGGTCCAGCTCCTGCAAGGAAGGAATATGTAGAGTATACAGGGCCAACTGGGAACAATAGCAATAAACATGGGGGAAATATGTGCCTGCCTGAGATAGCTAACAACTGCGGTAGTTGAAGGGCACAGGGCAAACACAGAAAAACTAGACAGTTTTGCAACAGCCATACAAGATATGTGCGAGGTCATCCAGGCTGAGCATGTCTCACATGGCATCACAATTCAATTGTGGAGGACGCAAAACCTTGATTTGAGTACACCAAATGTCCTCTCAATCACATTGTGTGTCACGATGTGTGCCTCATTGTATCGCTGCTCCCTTTGTGTCGAAAGATTCAGATATGGAGTGAGGATGAAAGACCTCACAGCATATGAGCTATCACCTACAGGAGTGAAAAATAAATATAAATTAGTCACTGCTGTGTGTCACCATGGCAGATAGGTGTGCAAGACAGTATTACATTTGTTTACCCAGCAAATATCCTTCTCCAAATTCACCTGCAAGTAGACGTCTGTGTATGCCACTATCCCAGAAGATGTAGGAGTCATGTGCACTGCCAGGGTAACTAGCCACTATGTCTGTGAATATTGTTTTTGAATTGCAGATTACTTGAATGTTCAGTGAATGGTAAGATTTCCGGTTTCGGTAGATATACTCATTCACTGAGGGAGGATATATGGGTACATGCATCCCATCAATGCAACCAATGACGTGTGGAAATTGTGCAACCTGATAAAAATCTACTTTAGTTTGCAGCAATTCCTATGGTGTTGTGGGGAACTTAATGTGGTGGTGTATCCTCTGCAACATGACATTTAGGAAAGAGTTGAAAAAGTGCAATAGGACACTTTAAGAGACACCTCCAGCTGCAGCAATCACTCCCTGGAAGGTCCCTGAAGCTAGGAGATGCAGAGAACACAGGACCTGCACATGGCATGTGTCCTGCAGTATTGGGTCTAACTCAGCAATGAGATCTAAGATTGTGACATCTTTCAGTCTATATTTATCATAAATCTCTTCCTCCGTCTACCCTAGCAAAGTGACGCGCACTCTGAAAATTCTCTCCTGTATCCTCCTTCTTCTCTGTGCTGCTGCTCTTAGCCTCATCCTCCTCGCCATGACGTAGAGCGCTGCCATTGTGAAACATTTTGATGCATTCTGGGACTGTTTAAGTAGTTTGCTGATGATTTACACCTGATTTTTTTTATGTGAAATTTTTAACATCTGATATGATTTGTTCTTATTTAAGAAATGCAATTTGGGATTTTTAACTTATTCTGAATTTGCGAATTCTTGTTGCATTGGATTTTGCGATTACCAAATACCGACTCGCTATTGCAGTTTTGGTATTTTGGTAATTGCTAATTTTGCGAAAAATAGAGATATTCTGCGAATTTGCTTCATGCATAGGAACAAGCTATTTTGCGATCGCAAACTGCCTTTTTTAGCGATTTGCAACATTTGCGATTGCAAATTACCTTGATGCATGTGGGCCTATGTATCATAATTCTGTGAATAGGGTTGTTGGAGTTTGAATCAGAAATGATTTTTTTCCTGTGCATCTATGTTACAACTAGCTTAGCAAAAATGCCTCTTATTCAGGCCCTTATTTAGAGAATACTTTCCTGTCCGACATATTGAGAGGTTCATTAGAGACCTGCAGGCTTCCTATGTGCCATGTGCCTAATGCCTATGGTAACACAGCAAGTGCTAAATGTACCTCACCAAGCATGCCAAGTCATTTGTATACTTTTAAACGTGTGTGAGCTAGAACCATCGATATGTGATTGAGAAGCATTTCACATTTTTGGATCCACACAGTAATTAGGCTGCAACAAAGGACTGCAGGTCAACATTACATCTACTGATGGGTTCAAATTCTTAAGTGTGATTAGCTGCTGTACCTCCATTAACCCAGGTTGTAAGTTTTCAGAATCAATCATCAAAATCTACTGGCTTATGAAGAAGCCTTCAGAAATTGCATGATTCCAGATTTTTGATTTAATGGGGAAAGAGCCAACAGTCTTGTTGTGAGTTGCAACTGACTTCTGTTTAAGACCCACAAAAAATCACTACATAAAGGTAATTGTGCTTCTCTAATAAAATCCCTGGCTCACTTCTGGTAGAGGTGCTCAATTTCCGCCAAAAAAATCAGGTTTAACCATCAAAAGTTATAACAAAAACAAAACCCTTTGCAGTCAACACTACAGGAAAGTAAAAATCTGAGGTCCTGATTTATATACTATTGCAATGGCAACTGAGTATGCTTACCGCCAATATAATAGTTTGCTCACCGAATGTAGATGCGGCCCGACCTTTGGTGTAACCACAGTGGAGACTACTCCATCGCTGCCATGGTTACACCCCTCTGACACTCCTGGCAGTAAGATTCCCATGGAGTTGACCTGTATGTCCTCTCACCTAATTTAGATGGGCGGCCACAGGGGTCAGTTTTCACTGCCAGGAAAACCCTGGCAGTAAGAGGTAGTGAAAACTGTTGAATGCCTCCCTCACCGTAGTAGATATCTCCCATGGCCAGGGGGGAATTTTTTTTAAAGAAAATCTTTTACAATAAAAAAAAAGTTGCTTTGCCATGCTCCATCGTGTTTGAAGGAGCCATACAGTAAAGTTACAATGCAGTCACAGAAAACTCCTTGACAGTGGTTCCTGTGAATGATAGAAATGTCTGTCAGCCCAAAGGACATTGCTAAATTTGGCAGTCAGGACCTCCACCAGGGCGAGAGGGTATCTTACTCCTTCACCATGGCGGAGGACGGCCCAACCACCAAAATCAAAATTGGGCCCTTAGTATCAGGTATAATGAAGACCATGAACTTGGCATTCTTTGTGACTGACTTACTATGGACTGCAGCTACTTAAATGCTAATGATTCATCCCAGTGAAATGTTTAGATTTAGAAAATTGTGCTGCAGGTCAAAGATCTTCACTGAGGCAAGGCTGAAACATGAAATTAAATATCTTTCTAAGAAATGTAATGGCAGTTTAGTAATTCCTGTCAAAAGGCTCGGAGTAGTGGTCAGATGTACTCCAGACAGTGCATCCTTTTTTGTGAGACTTGGCACCTTCATTTAGATCTTAAGAGAAGGTATTTTTCTAATTTACAGCTATAGCAAAACATCAAAAGCTCTCTTTTCTTGATGTAACATGTTTTGATATCCTCCAAACGGTGTCCTCGTAAACCAGACTATTGATTTTCAAGAGTGCGATCCACAACTCCAGTTATCTGTCCACAGTAAAATGTGATGTTGCTGTTGGATTTTGGGAGATGTCTACAAGAAGATTTTTTTTTTCAAAGGACCACTGGCACTGTGCACAAATGGCAGACATGTATCACATGAATAGGGTGGAGAAATATCTAGTTATGTTTGTCTTCTGGTTTTCTTAAAGTGAAGTATTTTCTACATCCATGCCGTGGTGAACTGCTTCATCTTCATACTCCTCTTAGCAACAAGTATGATAAACCTGTTACAACATAGATACATTGTTCATGCACATGCAGGATATGAGTGTATCTACTAATTGTACTACAATTACTACTGATATTTCGACTATTATTACAACTACTACTGGTACTATTACTATTATTACTACTACTACTAACATTAATAATACCTTGTTTTATGTAGCATATCATACTGCAGTGTTTTATGTGTGTATATCACTGTAAATACCGGAGGCCATATTATGGAAGTGCTACAGAGGCACAACAGGTGTTTGCGCCCACTTTGCGCGCCCCTGGGGCTCTTTGGTATTATAGAAGGGGACGCAGATGCTTGTGTGTCCCCTTCTGTAATGTCGATAGCACTGGCGCGCATAGAACGCCAACACTATTGTCAGAGGGAGTTCCTCATTTTGATTGGGGTGTAGACCCAAGAAAATGAGGGAATTCCTTTGCCTCTGCACCCGCCCCGTATTACAGACATGGTGCCAGAAGCTGTCAAGAGGCACATTGACAGTGCACCACCTAAAAGGTGGCGCACTGTCATTGCGCCTCCTGATGGCAGCCCTCTGCAGGGGAGAAAAGGGGTCCCATGGACTTCCCAGACATCCCCTTGCAGGTTGGCGCAGTCACTCACTGCAACCACCTGCAAGGGGATCTCTAATCCGCCCTAAACGTGCAGGCAGGTTGCCACCTACACTGAGAAACACAGAGCAGCCTGAAAGCAGCCGCTCCATTTTTCACATGAATGAACATTTTCTGCTGCCCTGGGCAAACAAGGAAAATGCACAATATGTATGATACAGCCCAGGGGTTATACTTACCCACTTTATAACAAAGCTGACAGAGAGCTTTGTAATTGAATAGCAGGAGTCAAAAAGTACACAGCTTAACTCTGGTGTGAACAGCGTCTTTGTGGCAGACTAGTGAACTTTGACACTTTGGTCCTACATGTTTCAGAGCTGTATTAATAATGTATAAGTTCTACTAAATCATTACCTTTGGAGACTCACGGTATAGTTTAAATTATAATCTGACTAACCCTTGCATAATGTCCTTTCCTTTGAATTAGGTTAAGGGATATGCAAAATCAGATGAGCCCCCAAGATGTGTTTCAAATCAAATTCCATATTTGATGTACTAAATTTATAGGGCACACTGGGAAGATAGAGAAAACCTCAAAGGAAGTCCCTTACTGATCTCATGCTTTGCTTTTTTGCCGGAAACAAAGGCACTCTTCTCTTCTCTGCTGGTGAGTTTCTTGCTAGGTTTCATTTTCTGCAAAATGGCAGGGTTGTATAGAACAGTACTCTTCAAAAGACAGCCGGCCTCCTGAGTTAAGTTGGTTCACCCCAAATTAGTGGCCTTGTTCAGTGCTTTGGCCTCTCATAAAATTGTAATCTGCAAATGTTGGTATAGCTCACCACAACAAGGTGAACTAAGTGGAGGAGTTATTAACTTATGAAAAATGTTTCCCCAGTATTGCTACAACTGGCCACAAAATGGCTCCCTCCTGTATTTATGTCTGCTTAAAAATGATGGCATGATTTGCCCTCCAACAAACTGTTGGCCCTATTGCTGCACTGGTTGCCCACAAATTGGCAGTCCATGGGAATGGGGTGTAGAGTACCACAAATGGGCCTACAATGGTATTATCAAGCCTTTGTGGATAGGTATTTATTTTTGCACAAAATAGAAGGCATTGGGCTTTCTCTCTTACCATTATGTGATGGTTTCAGTAATCAGTAGAACAGTCGCCTCATTTGAGTAAATCTGTGAACCACTGAATATGTTATTGAAAAGAAAAAATCTTTTGACTCTTGCCTCGTCGGGTCCAAAGGCTCAGGGTGGTCTGCTTGCAGCTGAGTGCTCAACCTACTACTCCTTCAATATGAGAATGAAGAGAACTCTTGTGCTCAGCAGGAAGGGGAAAGGAAAAGAGCACATGGAGCCATCACCCCCTTAAAGAATGATGAATACAAATATCCATTTGAAACATCGATGTTGAATGTATGATTCACCCAGCAATCCTTGAATAAACAACACACATACTCGTAGATGAATATTGTCAGACAGTGAATAGACTCCAAGAAGGTACACAATTGACATATTACACAGATTCCTCAGTATACTTTATTAAGGATGGGTGTGAAATCTATCCAAATGTTCTACCCAGGTTTTGGGCATATCTAAGATAGCTTTTGAACTGAGTTTGGTCCTCCTTATAATTGCAGAAAAATATCTACATCAGGATAAGCTTTAGACTTCTACAAAATGGGGAATTTAGGATCGGTGCAGGATCCCATAAAAAGTTATGATTCTGGATAAGAAATACACTTCTCATGGATGAAGAGAGGTGCATCCTCCAGAAGATACTGGACATGTCCCTAAACGAGAAATATCATGGGATATTACCACATTTAAAACCAATTTTACACAATACATAGCTTCCCTACATACTTATAATTTTTTAACATTTATTTAAAGTGTTTTCTATGCCACATTTAGAAACTTGATAAGATTTTCTTCATTTGCTGCCATCTTACTGTGCATGGCTGTCTGTTGCCTTTGTTGCAGCATTTGTGCTTCATAAAACGTCTTAAGGATTGCAATAAAAATAAACACAAAATTATTAAAGTGCCATTTGCAATACACAAGGGTGCATCCATTGAAAAGCTACATATACGCACATATGCCCACTTGTAAGACATTGAGGTACTAGTTGAGGGGGTGAATACTCACCTCAAATAATAAACACAACCCTTGTCAGAGTGAAGTCACTAAATGAACCTGAGCTCAACCCCCTGGTAGCACAGAGAAGATAGGCTTAAAAATGAGGCTATGTGTAAAGTAGTTATGCAGTACCCAGTGATAAATCAAAGCACAACATAGGAAAAATCCCAAACAAATTCAGAAAAATAGAGTAAATTCCAATAAACAAAAGGACAACAAAATGACAAAAATCCAATAAGGAAAACCAGAGATATGAATTTTCAAAGTGTAAATATAAAAATAGCACCAAAAAGAGTTTTCCTCACTCCTGTGTTGCTGAATTTGTTTTTGTTGGCCTTAGGACTCTTCACACTTTACCACTGCTAACCAGTCCTAAAGTGCTTGTACTCTGTCCTTCAAACATGGTCAAATTGGCTTTCATCCAAATGGCACATTTGATTTACTTCTAGATCCCTAGTAAAGTGGTACTACATGTACCCAGTGCCCGTGCATTAAAAGCTACTAGAGAGCTTGCAGCGGTAACTGTGGAACTTAACTTAAGAAGCCTTTTAAACAATTCTCAGGGCTGCTATTACAGCCTGTGTGTGTAGTGTAGAGCTGCCATTTCAACATGGCAACATAAACCTTTTGCAAGGCTTAAACCTTCTTTTTAATATGTAAGTCACCCTTAGGGCAGGCCCTAAACAGCCCAACGGGCAGGGTACATTGTATTTAAGAAGTTGGATGTGTGCTTTTAAAGTTTTACGTGACCTGTTAGTGAAAAACTACTTCTCCCATAGGATAACATTGGGTTACCTTATTACATTTATTAAGTGATCACTTTTGATAGGGAGCAGTAAATTAGTCATGTTTGGTGTCTGAGGAGTTGTAATTTAAAACCCTCATTAATGGTAACATCTTATTTTAAGTCACAATTCTGAAAATGCCACTTTTAGAAATTTGGAATTTTCTTGTCCTAACCAGTTGGTGCCTGTATACTGGATTACATGACTAGGTGTAGTTAACAATTGGCCTTTGTGTATTCCTCCTAGAAAGTATCACGAAGAAGAGCCTGTGTTGTTAATATGGGCCATCTCTGACTTGATGGGAGGGCGGAGCTGTTACCTATGACACTTGCACTTTAAAGGCACTAGCTGAGCTCACGCACAAATGACTTCTCACTGGCCTTTTTTGCCCCAACAGACTGGGACTAGGGCAGGGAGGAGGGACATTCCAGACACCTCTCTGAGGGAAAACTCCAGAAGCTTCTTTCACATCAAAGTGGGCATCAGGTGTAAAAATGGGACCCTCAGACCCACTCTGCAGATCACTTCTCAACCTGTATCAGACTCAGAAGAATGGCTGTTCTGCTGCAAGAAGGATTGCCCACCCTGGAAGAAGGACTAGACCTGCACCTTGAACCCAGAATCACAATTGTGACTCCAAGGGCTAATTGGCTGGCCTCCTGATTAGAGCATCTGGTTCAGAAAAGGCTCCAACCATCTTGAACCTGCAACTGGACTCTGCCTGCTATGAGTCTTATCCCCCCAACCCACCCCCCCAAATGGTGCCTCTCCATTCCTGGTATCTTTGAAGGGGGGATAAATGTCCTCTGCCAGCCCAGCAGTGGAACCCATCAGAACCACTGCAGGGTGAAGCAACGTGACGTAGCCCTTCCAGTTCCTCACGGAAACTGACACAGAACAATGCACCCTGATGCAGACGTCACATCACAGCCCTCACAGCTCCTCGTCGAAGCTGGCGCATTATGACTCATTTCAACGCATGACCCCAAATTGTTCTTCAACTGCATTGTATGGTAGATACTTTTTGTGCAGGAAGGGTTGCATTCCTGCACAAAATAAACCCTTTAGGCATATTCTGTTGCGTGCTGCAGAATGCCGCACACATAGAAAGAGGAAAACACAAGGCAAAATAAACATGTTTCTCTTTGTTGTAGCTCACCTGGGGAGGCATAGTTTTTGATGCATTTCCAGGTCTACCACTTCTGGTGAGTCTGGGAATGTATTAAAATCCATGGATGTAGCATGAGGATACCCATGCAAACCTCTGGAATGCCGTCCTGGTGCAGAGTAAGGCAATGCAGCAATTTGAGATGCGTTGCTTTAGCTAAGATTTATGAAGCCACTCAGGGCAACGAATGGTGGCCTTGTGTGGTTTCATAAATTGCGAGCCTTATTTATGGGATTTTGGTGTAGGCAGGGCCGGACTGGCCGTAGCAGGCACCGGGCAATCCCATGGTGCGCCGCACTGGTGGGAGGCGGTTTTGGGCCCCTGGGGGGCGTTTTTGTTACAGGGCCGTTTTTGCAGCATAGCTGCAATTTCGGCCCTGTATCAAAATCGGCCAAAAACCGTCCCCGGCAAAGAGCTCGGCGGCACCCCCAAGCCCGGGGGGGGGGGGCGGCCGAGCACTTTGCCAGGGCCGGTTTTGGTTCCCAGTCCAGCCCTGGGCATAGGACAGTGCAGCAAGACACCTTGTTATGCTGCCCTATGCCACAGTGAAAGGGCAGGGATGCATCATATTTAAGCAATACAGTGCATTCCTGTCCTTTCTCCCTGTGCTGGCGCAGTTTCGGCAGTCTGGCGCCAATATAGGCACCCCTTGCACCATAGTGCAAGGGTGCCTTTGTACATGCAAGATTGTTTTTGTGCAGAAAGGGGAACCTACCTGCACAAAAACAATACATTGATGCATTTTCCTCTTTCTTTATGTGTTGCAGAACGCAGCACACATAGAAAGAGGAAAAAACGAGGAGAAATAAACATATTTTTCCTCTATATTCCTCACCTCAGGAGGCGTACGGATTTGGCATATCCCCATGTTTACATGACTTTCTAAATATGGGGCAGCATCAAATTATTTGGGTGTTGCATGGGAAAACCCACTGCAACCGCCATAAATCCCCTCCCGGAAGCAGAGTACGATGAATAAGTGATCTCCGCTGCGTCGCCTTACTCATGATTATTGAGACCACTCAAAGCCAGACATGGTGGATTTGCGTGGCTTCATTAATTGAACTATGAGCCCTGCGTCACACATTTACATCTTTACGTGGTGCAAAAATGACACAGGGCTCTCATAAATCAGCCCCCTCATTTTTGAGTTGTGTCACTCTTGCACCACATTACGTGGTGCAAGAGCACCGCAATGGGGCTCGCAAATATGCCCTTATGTAGCCAACATCCTTTGGGAAAATAAAGGGAAGGTAAAATTGCATAGAAGCCGTTATCTGCATACCTACATAGGTAATGGCACATGTCGACCGCTAATTCAGTACAGCTCCACCGTTTTTATTGAAACATCAAGAACCTGCGAGTTTACCTGAAATACATAATCCTAGTTCCATTTACGCCTTGGGCATTGAACCCCTGCCCCAACGCATAGCTGCTTTTTTTTTGCTAATGGTGATGTTAATGCTAAATGTATACTGCATTATGCCAGTGAGTCTCCAACCTATAATTGTAGTTCTTTACAGTTGTTGGTAATGCATAAAATTATGAAACAAACATTAAAAAATGTATATATTTACTTTTGGAAAGCACTCCCTGCTTTTTAATCAGGGGTTGTTTTCACATTGTGAACGTTCGATTGGTACAAATGTTCGTTAACAACCTGACTGAGCCATTAAAGTGCTTTCCAGCCTGTTGCAGGCAGGTAAAACTGCACCAGTCTTAGAGACATACTTGGAATTAATTTCTCATTGTATTTCATTCTGATCAGGCAGCATTTGGCCTACCAGGACATCTCCGCGAAAAATACCGAGGAACATCGTTTTCCATTCTCCACCACTTCTGTTCTCCTGATGCTGTTTGATCAGTTACAAGAGCAAACACTGGGCTCCGTTCCAGAAGGTTTCAAGCAGCTATTTACAAATCCGCGGTTTTGTTCAGCAATATTTTCATAACGTTCCTCTTATCAGTAATTGAATCCCCTCAACAACTCAAGTGAACTATGTCTAGAAATTAGAACATAGTCTATGAAGTTCATAATACTGAACATCACTAGTATTTGTTACTGTATGAACGATTTGGAGGTATGAGAAGGAATGTAATATGGAAAGAAACGTTAAAAGGTCATGTTATGAAACACATTCAGGACCGGATTCTATAGATTGCAGCAATGCAATTTTAGAATGGCATTTGAAGGTTACATGGATTTCACTCTTTCTACCTTACACCCACATTTCCAGTGCAAAATGTTGTTTTGCACTGGTTAGTTTTGGAATTACTTTTTTTTACGTACCATCTGATGTAAATGTTGCTGTAAAATGATGGTGACACCAGTGCAATCTAAAAGACTAGAGTTAGGTGGTTGGGATACTGCATCACAAACGTGGTAGATATCCTGTCCTCCATATTGTAAGAGTCATAGACACTAATGCACTTGTAATATGGCAGATGAGACATTACCTCATTTGGAGGGAGTATCCCAAGCAGCAACTCTAAATAAGGAAATAAGGGGCATATGTACAAGCCCCTATCGTCACGGGAACGTCACTTTTTGTGACGTTCTCGTGGCGATAGGGGCCTTGCCTTATGTACAAGGCACCATTAAGCCACTTAACGTGGCTTAATGCTGCCTTGTCCATAAGGCATGGTTTCACACTATGTTTAGTGTGAAAGGGGCGTGCAGTGGGTGTTATGGTAGGCGTTCCACCGCAACACCCATTGTATTTGACGCTGCCCCCTATGTACAAGGGTGCCGTACATAGGAGGCAGGGCCAAAATTAAGACCAGGAAAACCCTGGTCTTAAGTTGGCGAAACGAGGAGAAATGCATTATTTCTCCTCGTTTTTGCTTTTTCCATGTGTGCTGCCTTGTGCAGCACACATGGAAAAAGCAAAATGCCATGGTTTGTTTATGTACAGGATGGTCTCCCTTTCTGAACATAAACAAACATTTAAAAAAAATGCTATTTTGTAAATTTCATGTGTGCTGCTTCATGCAGCACACCTGAAAGTTACAAAATGGCATTTTAAGATTGTTTATGAGCAGGAAGGGACACCTTCCTATACATAACCAATCCTCCCTTACACACAGGCACCCTTGCACTCTGGTGCAAAGGTGCCTGCGTTGGCGCTATGTTGTTAAACTTAGCACCATCACAGGGGGAAAGCAAGGCTGCACCACATTCTTGTAAATATGGTGCAGCCTTGCGTTTCCGAAGTGGCGGAGCGTGTCGTTAAGCCCAGGAGGCTAACGACATGCTTCACCACTTCTATTGCAAATATCCCCCTAAGTATTTCAGAATTGTTGGCTCAAAATGTCAAGGGCACCAATGCAATCAATGCAATCCGGAAGTTTATTTAACTGTTGTGACCCTAAAAAAAAATATTAATAATTGTTTGCTTTTGAACCTCTTCTTTTTTTTACCTCTGCTTTAGTGCCCACCATTTTGAACAGGTCCTTTTGTGGAACAGCTGGGTTAAGAGTCTCCAAGCTGATTACATGTGCACATGCATGCACACACGGGCATGTTTAGCGACAGAGGCTTTTGTACTATATGGGGTGTCTGTGCAGAAGTAGCACTGTTACAAATATGTCCCAAATTAAACTGTTCATGACTCACTAACCCTTGTATTTCAACTTAGAATCAAAAAATAAATGTTTTTTTTTAATTTTAACTGAAGTGTGGGATCTCTAGTGTTTAACTGTTTTTAAAAATTCGGATTAAAGGTGTCCAATAAGACAAGTTTTGATTGACATAATGTAGAAAAGCAATTGAACCTTTCCTACATTTTTTGGAGTTCTTGATGCCGATTCAATTTGGACCTATAAACATTCCTTCATGTTTTAAATTTGGACAAAGAGGCATGTCCAACATAGTGGAGAGGCAAGACGTGTCCTCCCTCTCTCTGCTGGAGTTAAAGCAAATCCAAAACAATCCTAGAATGAAGAGCCTCCCCAGCAATCAGGGTTGCAGGTGCATATGTGTTGGACCTGACCCTCTCTGCTGGGCCACCCCCAAACCATTGGCCTTTACCTTCCAGTTAGTTTGCTGAATTCCCCTTTTTGTTGACCTGAAGACTCTGTGCACTTTACCACTGCTAACCAGTGCTAAAGTGCTTGTGCTCTCTGCTTTAAACATGATTACATTAGATTATACTTTTTAATCAATCAGGGGAGATAGAAGCTGAGATCCATTTGGCTTCCAGGCGATAGTAATATCATCATAGGAGAATGGATCACTTGTCCTGTGTTATTACCAGGGTCTAGGGTATTAGCCATTTAAAAAAAAACTCATTCACATATATAGTACCGTGGCGGTATATCTTTGTTTCATCATCATTGGGTCCTTCAATATACTTTCCTCCTCCTGGAGGGAGACATACTGGGGATTACAGTAGTGATCAGAAATGGTGAAAGTGTGAATAAAGTGATTTTAAATTTCTGTCCATCTCTCAACGAAGTGTTTAATTCTATTGGAGATGGGGCAAAGATTAAAATAAAGGGTGGTGTGTATCGAGAAGGGCTACTGTTGTATAGCACCTACTCTTAAAATGTGGGTGGTTGACATGTTTCAGCCCTAGCGGTGCCCAAACGGGTCGTGGGCTTTCTTCAGGACAAGTGTCGTGCACGTTACCAAGTTAATGAATATCTTGAACCCTGTATTCGGGAGGGGTAGAATAACACAAGGTAAATGCTCTACATGTTTCAGGGGCCTTGTGTATTGCTGCTGGCCTCCTCTTAAACAACATAACTTAACATGGGGCCATCTCTGTTGGACTCTGTGAGACGGAAAGAGTAGTATGGCTCCCTAAAAAGGAATATGTTTCAAAGACAGCTGGCGGTGGTCAAAAAAGCGCGGTTCTTTTACTAAGCCTTTCACTGGTTGGTTGTATCCTAGATGCCGTATTGTTGTCAGTAAAAAGTGCTGGGGAGAATGAGTGATTCGCTACTGCCGGAGTATCAAAGGATTGAGGTATGCGTGTAGTGGGGGAGAACTGCTTGTGTCAGTTCTCGAAGGGAGCAGTCAAGAAAATAAAATAAATAAAGCGTGCTAGTTGGATTGTGCACGTAGTTATTGTGATGTCTTAACAAATCTGCAGTAGTGTCTGCTTCTGTACTGACAGATGCGGGAAAGGAATGTTAATACTCATTGTAGCTTTAATTCGTCTGGACAGGTTTACCAAATATCTTTCTATCGTGAAGCACATTTTGGGAAGGGACTATTCTATTTGGTATTTAGGGAAACTGTCTGGTGAATTGAACTTGCTCGTTAGGTCCTGCACATAATTATTATAAAATCTCACCATTTCGCTAGAGAGCTTGCTCACGAAAGTCATGTAAAGGGAGCAAAGCTATTAATGAATTGAGTGTGCTCGTTAGATCATGCACGTGGTTATTATGAAATCTCACAATTTCACTGATGTGCTTGCTCACACAGGGGCTCATTTTTGAGCCCCTGCGTCACTTTTGCGCCACCGGTGTGTCACTTTTTGTGACGCACCAGTGGCGTAAAACATGCACCATGTTGCGCCATATTTACGAAGTGACGCATCTAGGTAGATGCGTCACTTCATAATCCCCTGCGCTACATTATACCTGCGCCAGGTATAATGTATGCAGGGGGGCGTACCCCCGCAAGAAAGGGTCGTAGGAGTGGCGCAGTGAAATCTATGAGATTTTGCTGCGCCACTTCTAGGACACCAATGCGTCAAAACCTTACGCCTGCCTCATGGCAGGCATAAGGGTGACGCAGGCCCTTTCACATGGGGCTTACCCCATGTGAAAGGAACATTGCTGGAGTTGCGTCAGGCTTCCGACACAACTCCAGCAATGCGCCACTTTTTGCGCAGACGGATACGTCAGTTATACTGACGTATCTGTCCTTCCTTGCGACATGATGCGTCATATTATAAATATGACGCATCATTGGTGTCGCAAGGAGGGCGCCCTGAGAAGTGACGCATCGCTGCTTTCATGCAGCGATGTGTCACTTCTCATAAATGAGGCCCACAATGTCCTGTGAAGGGAGCAAAGCTCATTGCTAGTATGCGGTAAAAACAGTCTGGTAAGGTAAACACCAATATTCATAAATACCTTACAGTTTAGCTTGTCTGCTTCGTCGTGGGTAACACAGAGGCCTTCTCACTTACTGTTGAACAAGGAAAAGTCATTTTAGATTTAGAACGCGGTTACGCGTTCGTGTTAATTAGCCTCCTGCCGATTGAAAATACCTAGAGGAGTCAAGGTCACAACTTGTGCTTGCTCCGTCGGCTGTGCCCTGGTGGCGCGCGCTCGCCGTGAGTCAGATTTTGTAGTCAGTTGTTGGTGATAGGCATGGTAGAGAGATGTTGCGGTCTCATTTTAAAATTCCAAAAATCACTAAATTTGAAATCTGTTCAATCCTGGGTGATCAAAGGGATGGTCAATTAATGCATGGTACTTCATGTGTATTACCTTATTTTACTGAAGGTAAATTCTAGAAATTCAATTCTTCATGTATACATGTGCTTTTTTGATTTTCTAGAGACTCCACTTTTCAACTATACCTGTGTTTTTTGTAGTTTTATTAAATAATAATGTATCATATATGGAGTCATCCATCGTGGATCATTATACGGTGTACTCACATTGTGTGTTGCTATCTCTCTTTATATCTCCAACTCCAGTTCTTTGACAGGTTTCATTCGCTTGTTGATAAGATCTTGCTAATCTGGTGGCTGGCCCTGGTATTTGCTATTGTGTGCTTGTGTCCCTAGTCACCGCTGTATGATGTGCCAAGGGATATTATCGTTAAGCCCTGTTTCATATGTCTTAAGATGGAACACCCAGCTTTGTTCCTTTTCGTGCAGGATCTGTTCTGCATTATAGTTTTTTGTGGGCAAAGTCTTGAGAACCACCCAGTTAAGCTGTGTGTTTGGTATCAATGAAGTGGGTGCTCATTTTCGTTGTTGTTCGTTTACACTTAATGTTACTCCTGTGTTCTCCAATTCTTTGTTTTATCTTGCGGCAGGTCATCCCTATATATTTAAGGTTGCAAAGACAGGTGATCATGTAGATCCCATGGGATGTGTTGCAGTTTGTATGATGTACGGTCCATTTGAGATCTGGTGTTAGTTGTAGGGTTTTGGTTACCTTGGTTAATCTGCACACAGAGCAGGACACGTTGTATGGTAGCCCTTTATTGGTGCCAGGTTCCAGTCTGTTATGATTGACTCGGGGTTTCTTCGGAGGTGGTCTTGTGTGTACTAGTATATCTTTGATATTTTATGTTCTACTGTTGGCAAATCTGGGTTTTGGCCATTTTACGGATCCGGATGTGAGGATACGCCAATTTTTATTACCAATTTTTTCACTGTGTTGTAGGTTGTCACACAGGTGAGGGTATCTGCAGTTTCTTCTTTCATTGTGGTCTCTAAGAGGATGTCCCTGTGCTGATTCCTTGCTCTCTTCTGGCATTTTTGTATCATTCTATTCGGGTAATCTCTTTCTTGTAGTTTCTGACTCAGGTCCTTAGCTGTTGTTTTGTAGTCTTCTATTTTGCTGCAGTTTCTCCTGATACGTAAAAACTGACTGTATGGGAGATTTTCCCTTAGCGGGCGAGGATGGAAGCTCTTGTATGAAAGCAAGCTATTTTTGTTGTGGGGTTGTAGTATGTCTTTGTATTGATGGTATCATCTTCTATGTAGATCGTTATGTCCAGAAAATCACATTTTTGGTTGTCTGCTGTGTAAGTGAATTTTAGAAATTGATCCCTGATGTTGATCTATCTGTGAAAATCCGGTAAACTGTCAGGTGTGTCATTCCAGATCATTATCAAATCATCGATGTAATGCTTCCAAAAGAGTATTTTGGCTCTGTATGGATTGGTGTTATTGAGTGTGTAAATGTTCTCAAAGTTTCTCACATACAGCCCTGCTACTCTAGGAGCAAACGTGTTGCCCATCGAAGTTCTGTGCGACTGTAGGAACTGTGTTCCAATGTATTAAAAAAAGTTCTCAGTTGGAGCTAGACGGCAGCATTCTAATACAAAGTGTCTCTGTGTTTTATGTTCCCACTGTTGTGTGTAAAGGATGGCCTCAATAGTCTGGGTTTTCTTTTCTTGCGGTAGACTAGTGTATAGGATCTCCACTTCGAGTCCAACTAGGGGCATTGTTCCGTCCTGGAATGTTAAACCTTTAAGTTGATTTAGAAGGTTCCGGGTATCTTTAAGATATGGTGGAGTCGCTTGCACTAGGAGTCTTAAATAGTGGTCAGAGAATTGGGAAAGGGGTTCCAGTACTGAACCAATACCCGAAAATATCAGGTGTCCTGGTGGTGGTATTCTGTTTATATATATTTTTGGTAGGGAATAGAAGTATGGTGTTCTAGGTGATTTCATCTTCAGAAAACCTGCTTCGTTTTTGGAAATCCAAAGGTTCAGAATAAGTTATTTATTACTGTTTATAAGCATCTTTTTAGGCAGATAGTGATCACAACAGATTTTTTTTCATGTTTAATTAATGTGATATTCTGTCATTTTTGTCTCTCTTTTTTGTTTTCTTTTTCTCTCACCAGTTGTAGGTACTATAGACCCATATCGTCTGAGAAGAAGGATAAGTGCAACATCTTACCTACTCACACCATTATCTTGGTAACGTGCACAACACTGGTCCTGAAGAAAGCCCACTGACCCGTTTGGGCACCACTAGGGCTGAAACATGTCGACCACCCACGTTTTAAAAGTGGGTGCTACAGAGAAGTAGCCCATCTAGATACGCATCGTCCTTTATTTTAATCTTTGCCCCATCTCCAATAGAATTAAACACATAGTTGAGAGATGGAGGGAATTTTAAATTTACTTTATTCGCACTTTCACCATTTCTGATCACTACTGTAATCCCCAGTAGGTCTCCCTCCAGGAGGAGGAAAGCATATTGAAGGACCCAATGATGATGCTTTTCACGTAGGTGCAAAAGCGGAAAATCAAAATATTCCTCCATGGTACCATTTACTTGAATGAGGGTTTTTTAAGACAGCTAATACCCTAGACCCTGGTAGGGCCACAGGACAAGTGATCCATTCACCTATGATAATATTACATTGGATTATACCCATTTGGAATATTTTATTTACATATCAGTTCCATGTAGAGTGGTATATTATATACCTGTAAACTAAATGCTACGAGTGTGCCAGCAGTACTTATTGTGCCACCAATTTAAGTAGCATCCTAAGATATGTCCCAGGCCTGCCATCACCGCCTGAAAGCAGTATTAAACTGCCACGTTGACTTGGAATTAAAACCCCTTGCCTAGCCTTAAACTCCCCTATTTTACATATAAGTCACCACTAAAGTAGGCCCTAGATATCCCTTAGGGCATGGTGCGTTGTAATAAAAAATTTGGAACTGCACTGTCCTGGTAGTGAAAAACTCCAAAATGTATTTTTCACTACTTCGGGATTCCTTATTGCATTTAGTAAACTGTCATTTTATATTGGGATCAGGCGGCTATGTCATTTTTGGTGTCTTTGGAATTGTGGAAAAGATCCTTATTTAATGGTAAAGACAGGTTTTTGGTCACAATTTTAATAATGCCTATTTTGTCAAATTGCCATGTTTGCCATTAGCCCTTTGTGCCTGTACAGTGGCCTAAGGTCACATGACTGGGTGTAACTGACAGTGGGACTTTGTCAATTCCTCCTGGACGGTCACACAATAGAGGGATTAGGTGTGACTCAATGGACCATCTACTGGGAGGATGGTGGCGGAGCTGAGGACAGTCCCACTTGCAACTGATTAGCCTGTTCCCTGCCTTCACACAAAAAGCTTGAAGACCTCACATTATTACTGCAGCCAGCTTGTAGCCAACGCAGGGGAGGCAGGATATCCATGCACTTCAAAGCCACTGTCTAGAAGCTTCTCACACCTTCTAGGACCAGGGAATAAGGGTAAAAATATGGGACCTCAGACACCAACTCTTCAGTATACTTCTGAACCTGAACCTGCAGATACTCAGACAGGAAGAAGGACTTCTGTGCTGCTGGAAGTATTGCCACTATGATGGATTGCTGCTGTAAACGACTACTAATCTGCTGAGTTGCTGCCCTGTTTTTCCTGCTGCTCTGCTACCTTTGCCTGTTGAGAGCTGCCCCAGGACCTCCAGGGTGACTCACAGGGGCTAGTTTCCTGTACTCTTGTGTAGAGCCACAGGGACACAAAATGCTTCACCTTTCTTGAACCTGCACCTGGACCCAGTGTAGTAAGTCCTGACACTCCAAGTGGTGCCCCTCCTGCCCTGTCCTAGACCCTTGGACGTAGTGCTAAAGGTGCCCAGATAGTCAAAATCCAAAAGTGGAACTGTTAGCATTTTTGGCTAAAAACTGCTCTGAGATTAGGACCAACCTGCTTGCCTATCTGCCTGGGGTGCATTGTTTGGTTGGCTGACTCGGAATGATGAAGAGGCTTCACTCATTACATTCTTATCCACAGCAGCAAATTTGTTTCAGCGGTCCTTCGCCCAAGGGGTACCCGACCTCATGGAACTGTCTTGAACTACAGCTCGTCCAGCTGGAGATTTTTGACTTCCATTTCAGAGACTTGTGTTTTCATTTTATTACTGTTAATATGCTGCATAAATGATATATTTCAAGTTACGTCTGACTGCTTTTTGTGCCAAGTTACCCAGGGTGTAAGCATGGGTTAATTTAGTGACTTTTTGTGGTTCACCCTGCAAGGGATTGTGGCTGTTGTTTGAGTAGAGCCCACCCCTGTCAACCATCTGTCCAAATCCTAACAATGTGCTACATGTCCAGGGGACCCAATAAGGAGGCGCCAATTGACAACAAGATACAACAGTCTGAACTCAATGGCAAAGTATTAGTGAATGCAAATTGCAAGATTGTGGTGAGAGGCCCTTACAGCTAAGTTTCAGTATCGCCCTCCACCAAGGCTCTGTGTTTGGGATATCACCTCCAGCCCCAGAGAGGGTCACTGTCTCTTTCAAAGGAAAACAGAAAGGGGGTGGTGTCACAAGACATTTCAGCCAATGGAGTGGGGTTGTTGGTGCTGGGAGCAGAAAGAGGAGTTTCAAGCATGAGATTGGATGCATGTACCCAACAACCAGTGAAGATGAGTAGGTCGGAGGTATGTCCTTTGTGTGCTGCAGGTGCTACATCTGGGGTCATACCACACAATGACTAGAAGTGGGCCTATGAAAAGAAGAGGCCCAGCTGAAGGAATTCTTTGTGGCAGAGGAATCTGCACCCCATAGTGGCCCTGGCCGTAGCACTGACTGAAAATGAGGAGAACTGAGATCGATGTAGCTCACCGCTGATATATAAAGCTTTTGGAACTAGCGAGGGCTCCTCATTTTGCAAGGAGCTCTGGTACTACACCAGCCCCCTAACTTCACCACTGGTGACAACCTACGACCACAATAGGAGACTAGCTGATGCAACCAACTACTGATCCATGGCATACAAGCTTGAAGATTTACACAGTATAGAACTGAGAAACCCAGAGGGAGGCTGAGTCTAGCAAGAGAGAAAAAGGGGCCTGCTCATAAACAGCCACACACCCTCACATAACAGTCATGTCAAACAGAGTAGCTAGGTGAAACACAGGAACCTCCGAGCAAGCTACACATTATAGCGTGTGAGGAGAAAGGCAAGACCAATGCTGCAGACATACAAAATTGCCTCAACCAGGAACAAAAGAGCTCAACAAGCCAAGGACATATTCTCCAGGTCTACCCCAACCAGAATGGACACTCAACAAAGGTGCAATCAGGTGACCACACCCCCAATTACTCAAAACACGTTAGGAGCAAATGATCACAAAAGTATTTCTGGAGCTTCTTTCCAGGGTCTCAAGAACAATTTTGTATCTTTAAGTGGGGAGCTCCATGAAGAGCTACAGGACATCATAAATGACTTGAACGGACAATGTAAGAAAGTATTATCCCTTTAGAAAGCATGTAACAATAGAGAAAAATACGAAACATTTTTTGTTTAGTATTTGAGCTAGCTGACAAACAAAATGTCACTGCAAGAAATGTTTGAAAACATAGAGAACATATCAAGAAAGAGCAACATAAGGATAACAGGGTTATCAACAGGTATGGGAGGGGGGACATCATGAACTTTGTTAAGCACTGACTTAGGTCAATGATAGGAGTAAATAAATCTGAACCCACTGAAGGATTCAACCCTACCCACAGAAGGTCCTCTTCAATCCAACAAACAAACAGACCTTCCCGAATCCAGGTGCATCACTTACAACTAAAGATGCAAATAACAGAGGGAGCAAGGACACATGAGAAATATTACTTTTAGAGACATCAACTGCTCCTATTCTTAGACCCCTCCATGGTCACCCTTCAAAAAAGGAAATTGTTCTGCCCAGCCTCAGATTTCTTACAGCTACAAAAAACTATAATAGACTCCACTTTTAGAAATATCTTTAGATGGTGACAGCAACAATACCAAAAAACAACATTAGTAGACAAGCAGCTGATCCTTAGAAAATCAGGCAAGAGGTCAGCTCAAGAAGAGTGTCCCACTGGGGAATCACAGAAGTAACCATCACTTCCCAGGCAAGAATGCTAGAGACAGTTGAGAAGAAAAGGCAATGGAAAGCCAAATGCTGAAACTATGATGGAATGAGAGTCAGGTCTTGCTAAAGCAGCTTCAGTCTGTTAGGAGTCACTAGGATGAAGGGGAGTCATCTGGAGGCAAGCTCACTTACAGAAAGGATGGCTAATCAATGATCCTGACAGAAGATTCTGAGACACGGAGGTAAATTGGAGTAACATTTGGTCTGATGGCTTGAGTGAGGATGAAAGGGAGATTGTGAATCATCTTGAATCACCTGGGAAGCCTTCCTGAAAGTGGAAAGAATGTTATGACGACATGATGGAATTAGAAATTCATTGTTCAGAGGCAGGATAGGGTTTAGGAGGTTTATCATTCTATATAGTTCGGAGAGAGAGAGGTAGAGGTCAAGAGTTACGGAACACTGTGCTGTGCCAAACAAAAGAAAGGTGCAGCAGAAAAGACACGCTCTACTGATTATTATAGATTGAGTAGACCACCAAACATAGAAGGAGCTCTTAGATTAATGAATCCTGTTTCTTGGATGGGGACAGGGTAGATATTTACACTGATTGAGGTGAGAGAGCTGAATCAAAGATAATTAAGTTCTCACAAGATTTAAAAGGGTTTAAAGGAGACATCAGTTTCATACAGTAGACCCATCTGATAGAGAAGGACACATTGTGTCTGGGGTCATGAGTGTTCTTTTATCAATACTTCACCTCAGTCAAAGCCAAAGCAGGAGATCTAAACCTTAATGAGACAACACGCAGGATTCACACAGAGGGACTCCAATAAGGAAGAGGAAAGGTGCTAGCTTGCCTATGTGTATCACTAACAGGTAACCCGTGTGTCTCTAAAATGGCTGCTAAACGCGGGATTGTGCATGCGTCTACTGCATCTACGCAGTATGACGTACTATCGCTTGGAGGGAAATCTTTGCAGCTGCGCAGTTGCCCTTAAAATGGCCGCTTGGAACTCATATGATAATGCACATGCCTTGCTGAAACTAAACCATTTAAGTTTACTAAAATGCTAATGCGTAAGATTTATATAAGTAAATGGGAATAGAGTAGAGATAAGTGGTATACAGTGAAATCATTTAATTTTGACTTTTATACTCTCTTTCTTTGACCTCTCTATTAGTTTGTATTTGGGTCTCCGTGCGGGACTGAAGCTTGTGCATCATGTGACCATTTCGCATGCGCAGTTGAAACAACCCAGGAGCCGTGATGCAAAGCCTTGAACGTCATCCAAAAGAAGAAGAGTAAAATGTCCTGAGAACAAGCATGATGTCCTGAGAATGGAAAGAATTTTTAATAAAACTGTATACATTGTATTGATTTACTTGTGAATACGGGTGGGAAATAAAGCATGGGAAAGTAAATTAAAGGGAGGGAACATAGATCAATGAGCTTAAAGGAAAGTATTAAACTTAGCATGGCGTGATGATCATC
>NC_140580.1:802530933-802633700 GCF_964204655.1 Triturus cristatus | reverse complement strand
TTTAAATAAAGGTTTATTATATGCAATTTTCACATATTTAGTTAACTAAATGGTCCATTGACCAGAGGAAAATACATTGGATCAAGAGGGTTTGGGTGAGCTATGATTAGATAAAATTCATCTTACAGGTATTAGCACAATACATTGACCCCAGCTGTATTTACTAGCCTATTATGAATGAGTGTGTGTTTATGGGCCCAAGTGTGTATATTGTAATCAGTATCTGAGGTTGGTAACCCGCTGGATCAGCCGCACAGCTATGATATGTGTTCAACAAAATTTACAAGTTTATGCTTCAATATACATTCAATAGAAAACTCTTTATATCAATTGCTTTATGTATTTATTCTTGTAGATAATTTCTACTTCTTGTGTAACCATCTTATACAAAACAATATTCAAAAAAGCATACCTTCATATAAATAACAGCATATCAGTTGTTTTACAAATGACATTTCAAAATTTCTTGTTCAACAAGATTCCTCTTCTCTCAAATGACATTTTTTGTGTAGACCCAAAAAACATACAGAGGACAAAGCAAGAGAAAAAATCAGCAAAAATCCTTGGAGTAAGACCAGAATATAATCATCGATCATTGACTACTTTGACAACTCAACAAATTAAAGTATTGAACAAAGGTACATCATTTGTACCAACATACAATACAAATACTTTAGAACTGGAGGTGTCCAATTTCAAATTTATAAGAAACTTAAGGCTATGACCATTTTTGTTACAAACATCTCACCAGCTACACTAGAGAAGGAACAACCATGGCCTTTAGCTATACTACAACAAGAACTGATGGCAACAGGAGAACCTCGGAAGGCTACTGAAGGCTATCTCTAATGTGACTGGCCTGGAGCCATGTGCCACTTCATCAACTGAATTTTTCCTTCCAGGGTATCCAAACCTCCAAAGCCACTCTCACATTTGTCTCACCTTCTATTACACATTCTATTCTATTCAGATCTGAGGCATTTAATAAATGGGGCTTCAAGATCAGACCCCTTAAAGTGACCGGCTATCCCGTCATTCTAACAAAACCCTCATTGAGCACAATTATGGCAGATCAAAGGGTCGTCTGTCCATATTAACCTCAGTAAAACTGCAAGGGAACAAATATTCAATAACATTTCAAGAGAGCTGGCTGAAAGGAATAACACTCAGCAACTGGAGATCATTGTGCAACCTTCTGCTGATTAGCACCTTATTTAATCCAAATGCAAGGGAGAAAAGTTCAAAACTCAACTGATTAATACTGACTCTGTGCGACTTAATCAGAGATTACCCACAAGCAGACTATATGGTAACTAGGAACTTTAACACAAATCTCTTTCAGGATTATCATGAGGTCTCCGTTGAGATTCCACTAGGAAGCACCCAGAAAATCTCAGCACAATGCCGGCCGAGAGGTTGCCCAAGCAGCCCATGAGGTGAAATTCTGGTTTTGCAATTCAACAGTGCTGCCTTTAAAGTACTGAAAGGTTCGTTACTGCGGATACACCACCAAACATTGTCTAGAACCAATGGGAAAATTCCTAGCTTGATTACACCATCTGTAGCAAGGAAATATTATCCATAGTAGAAAGCTATTGCTTTGCACCACGAAGCGAGAGCAAACATTATCCTCAGATTATCATAATAAATTCCATCCTGTCTTATCACACCCAAGCAAGTACTACGTGTAAGGGAATATAAACTGAGAACCTTAAGTGTTTCAAATGGAGCAACACTGTCAGTGGCAACATTAAGGCTGAATGCATAAAACCCACGGAATTAACAAATCATACCTCCCCGCTCCTCGTAAAATGTTCATGATCAGCTCGACTGCACAGCCACAAAAAAACAGTCATAGTCTTGACAACGAATCAGTGCTTAAAGAAAGCTCACAACAAGACCCTGAAGGGCGTTCAGAAGAACCCCGGATGAAAGGAATGAATTGATACATTCAGGCGTATGCAGAAAAACATTAGGCAGGCAATTTATGCAGAGAAGCAAAGCTGCTTTTACCACTTTTGGGTTACCTTCTTATGCGAGACCAAGAAATCAAACTCCAGGAATTTTAGGTCAGATGAGGCACTGTGAGCTGGCCAGGATTTGGGCCGTCAGATTCTGATGTTATAGAAAGACTCAGTCCCGATATACTGACATTCTGTCATGCCAAGGCCCAGTTCTGCTTTACCAGCAGAATTCCTGCGTTAGAGAATTTTGAGCTCTGAAAATGCACCCGTCTCCTTTGATCGACAGTGTTTCAAACTGCTGGTAGTACAGTCATTTGACCGACTTCTGCAGAAGTTGCAGATGATTCTTTAACTTGGACATAGTGAGGGGTGTTTTGCTATTAAAAAACTTAAAATTGACCCTGTGAGTGCTTCACATTCCATTTTGGGACGTTGTGTTAATTCACAGCATGTATCCAAGTCCATGCAACAAGAGCACCAATCCAGAGTGCAGAAATAGCCAAGGGTGGAATAGTGGAAGCATGCACATATGGAACTATGAAGTGAAACAGGGTCCAAAAGAATCCTGGCAAGTTTGTGGACTCTACTCTCAAGGAACCAGTGTGCTCTGGGGGTTCTAATAGTAAAGCAAGATGTAGAGAGCTGTCTCTTTAAAAGTGGAACTTTCACCTCCCCTTGGAGGCAGAGGGAATCGCAGCATAGCACCATTGCCAATGGTGCCTCTGGGCCTCACCTTGTGGACTCAGTGATGTGGGGGAATTTCTCCATCCTATTGCAACTCCAGGGCATTAGTGCCAGCTCTTCAGGTGCCACCAGGAGACCATTGTGAGAGAGCAGAGGAAGCAGGAGAGAAAAATAAATCTTACTCCTTTTCCTGCATGGAAAAGTAGTGGGTGGTTGGTGGGAGCTGGCCTGAACCATGTGAGGATTGGGCCTCGCAAGCACTCCTCTCCATTGGTGGTGAGGGCACCCACGTTTGAGTTGTAGGTGCACCAAATTTAAAAAAAGGAAAAGAAATGTGAAAGTGTACTGTCCCAAGGCCACAATAAGGGGGCATAGAGGATCACTCAAAAAGCCATTGCTGAGCTTTTTTTTAAATAAGCTCCGCAGTAGCGGGAGCACCAACATCATTTCAAGTGAAGGCCTGAGGGTTTGCTAGAAGCAATGCAGATTCCTCAAAGCACAATTTTTTATTCTGCTTGAGTTTCACAGGTAGTTGAATGCATGAGCCCGACAGATGTTTACCATATTTCTAAGCATTTTCTGGCATGTGTGTTTACTGTGTACTGTGGAAGGGTATGGACCCAGACAATTTCTGCGTTCTCTGTGGGTGTTAAACAATCTGTTTAATGGTCTAAATATGACTTTCAATGAAGTCTTTACTGTTTGATACTGATTTGATATTACACTTATCAAATCTATAAACTATGTTTTGGTGGTGCGAAAGTCCAAATTAGTGCATATTAATAGTAACATCTGGAGGTGCTGGTTTATATTGGACAGTTAAGTTCTTATTTTATGTATGGTAATATCCATGACACAGCTATTAGGCCTAACTTATTATACAAACAATTCATGTGATCAGTTTGGCATTGGAAGGGTATGATGTTTTTAGGAGTCTGATTATGCTGGTTTGCAAGACATTAACGGAACTTTATGCTTAGAAACTCTAGTTGGCAAGTAGAGGGTCGATTGATCTGTGTGATCTTTCCTTGTTGTGCCCAAACCCATAATTAACGAGGCCATTAAGAGGGTGTTTCTATTGGCAATTGCATATCTCATCTTATAAATATTTTTTGTTTTGTGCATAGTATTATTTTTACTAGTACTACAGAACTTTATCTTTTTGCAATAAAAGGCACTGACTAGACAGAGATGTATTTATTACCTGTTGATTTTTTTGTCTTGCTAATTTTTAAGTCTCTAGCCCACTGCACCTCACTAGTTAAGTCTTGGACTGATCTGCATAACTAGAGTCAAGTACTAAGAGGTGGACTGTTCGTAGTTTGGGGACCACGCTAAGAGGGACCTCAGGACAGCAGAACCAAAAACCCAAGTTGCTACAAGCTGAGTAAATTCGGATTGTCTTGGGACCTTCCAACCTGCATTTCTCACAACTTCACGAAACGATCCCATGATTTGAGTGACATATATTTTTATAACTTACCGAAGTCCTGTGAAGCGCCGATGCTCAGCTCGGTACTGGATGGCTTCTGGGTTATTCATTGTGGGTGTTGCCTGCATCCTGGTTGGGTGAGGGAGTTGAACCGCCATTTTGGGAGGCAGGTTAGCGGGCAGTCTGTCTGATCGGGTTACCTTGAAATGTGCCTGTAGAGGCGGCTGCGCAGCGGCCGCGCGCAGCGGGTGCTCCGCTGGTGTGCCGAAGGTGTGCCGAAGGTGTGCCGAAGGCAAGTCTGTCTGCACCCGTCCGCGCTCGGACCGCGCTCAGCGTCAGCCCCCATGCTCCTCTCAAACCAGGATTGCTTTGTGTGTAAACCTACACCAAAGAACAATTACTTATGGTAAGATCCACGCTGAAATCTCCTGCTTGTCTGTGCCTTAGGTGTGATTTATGTTCTTTCACACCCGAGACTATATGCACAAATTGTAATTGTACCATACCCAAAATCCTCAACCAAAGCATGAGTCCCACTATTTTTAAGAGGGTGAGAAACACAGCTCCAGAGAATGTAGTTGTTTACTTCATTTTATTGAACGCTAGATCCTTAGTTAAACACAGCACAGAATGTTGGTGGAAAAAGGTATTAAAATTGCCTTCATTACGGAAACTTGGACGGATAAAGCATCTGGGCCTGATATTGTTAAAGCAACCCCTCTGTGGTTTCTATGTCATACTATGAGTAGATCAGCTAGAAAAGGTGGGGGTTTAGCAATAGTCTTTCATAATTCTTTGAGGACAGGTTTTTGTACGGTGGTAAATTCTTCTTGTGAGGCGCTCTCGTTTAGCCTCTCCCTGTCGGACCATTATACTTTTAAGGGTATTTTACTTTACAGACCCCCTGGGCCTAGAAACATTTTTCTTGGATCGATTGGGAATTTGCTTGAAGTGGGCTTATGCCTCATTTCCTTCACGATCCTAGGTGATTAGAATTTCCATCTTGATGCCTTGGAGGATCCCGATACTAGGACTCTCGTGGATACAATGAGGAGCGGGGATCTGACCCAAAGAGTGATTAAGCCTACTCAATTAGCAGGCCATACATTGGATGGTATTTTCTCTAATGATCCTCAGTTGATATTTTCAGGCGTGCTTCCTCTTACATGGACTGATCATTGCGCTGTGTGTTTTGAACTCACCTGTCCAAATTATGGGTTCAACAAGGGGGACTCGAAGAGACAATACGAGAGTAGATCTTGGAGTAAAATTCAGGGGAAAGATCTAGCGGTAGAACTGGAAGCAACATCCTTTTATACGAACTGGTTAGCAGCAGCCTGTGAGAAATTAGCCCCCAAAAAACTGTGTACTCCTAAAAGATTGCATCCTACGGCCCCCTGGTACACTGAAGAATTGAAAACCCAGAAATGTATCTGTAAATCTCTAGAACGCAGTTGGAGAACGAAATATGAGGAGGCAGATAGAAGAAGATACAAACAGAGTTTGGCATTATACAAGGGTTTAATTTTTAATGCCAAGAAATGTTTATTCAGAAATAAAATTGTTCAAGGAAAAAACTCGGCGAAAGTAATATTTCAAACAGTATCTGAGCTATTCTCCCCCCTTACTGGCAACATTGAATCTAGTCAGGAACTCTGCGAGGGTATCGCGAGTTTTTTCCTGAACAAGGTGGAGGTTATTTTCTCTGCGTTCAATTGTAGTATAGATTATATTCCCCATCAGGAGGGAGTAGAACTTTTAAAGGATTCCCCCCAGGTTTTTAGTAAATTTTATGATATTTCCTCAACTGACACTATTAAACTCCTTTTGACAGTGAGATCTGGCTCGCCTTTTGACCCATGTCCGGTCGCAGTAGTTAAGTCTGCCCCAAACACGGTAGCTCAAGTCCTCACCCCTCTTTTTAACAGCATTTTTAACACCGGGCTCTTCCCAAAAATGTGGAAAATGGCTTCAGTGTTACCATTACTAAAAACGGTGAATCTCGATTGTAAGGACCCTAATAACTTTCACCCGATTTCTCGCCTTCCTTTTCCAGCTAAAATGCTGGAGAAGGAAATGAATAGGCAACTAAGTGCGTTTCTACGGGATAACAAAGTGCTGGACCCCACGCAATATGGTTTTAGAGAGGGTCACAGCACGGAGTCAGCACTTATAAAATCAACAGAAGAGATCAGGGAGGCCTTAGATGGGGGAGGGAAGGCTGCCTTGGGTTTGCTGGACCTGTTGGCAGCTTTTGATACGGTCCACCATGGCTTACTGATGGACCGTCTGTCAGATTGTGGTATTCAAGGGAAAGCCTGGCTGCTTTTAAAGACCTTTTATCAGATCGTTTACAGACAGTAGCATTGGCCAATTTTCACTCTAAGCTTTTCTACTTGCCTTGTGGAGTGCCTCAGGGGTCGTCTCTTAGTCCCCTACTTTTTAATGTTTACGTTTCCTCTCTTGGCTCACTGATTAGTTCATTTGGTTTTAAACTGGCCTCCTATGCCGATGATACACAGATCGTTGTGTCACTACAGCCAGGTCAGGATTTGGAAGTTGGAAAACAGTTCCATGATTGCATGGAAGCAGTGGGAACGTGGATGTCTCACAACTGCCTTAAATTGAATTCAGGTAAAACAGAGGCCATCCTGTTTGGGAATTATGTACATTTCTGGACTCCCAATTTATGGCCTACCACCCTCGGTTCTCTTCCCACACCGTCTAAAAAGAACATAAAAAACTTAGGAATCCTGATAGATGCCAAGCTTAATTTTGGTGACCAGATTATCTCATCGGCAACCTTTTTTATCCTTAGGACGATCAAAAAGATCCCCCCTTTCTTACCGCCTGAGAGTCAACGTACAGTTGTTACTTCTCTCGTGATGGCCAAGATTGATTACTGTAATGGTCTATATTTGAGCCTACAGGAATGCCATATGAATAGAATGCAAACGCTTCAAAATGCGGCAGCTAGGCTACTGTCAGGTACAGCTAAGTTTGCGCCTATTTCCAAAGAAATTAGCAAAATGCACTGGCTTCCTGTTAGGAAGCGGGTCTGTTTTAAAGCCCTTTGTATTGTGTTTAAGGCAATTCAGGGCATGGGCCCGGAGTTACTGACACAAAACATCCAATGGTATCATCCCAAAAGGACACTACGGTCAATGGAAGCCAGGTTGGCTATAGTACCACGGATAAGGAAGGCTTCCTAGGGCGGAAGAAGCTTCTTTTTGCGAGCCACCAAGGCATGGAATGCCCTTCCGCCCTATCTTAGAATGTGCCCTGTTCTTCTGGCCTTCAGGAAGAGCCTGAAGACCTGGTTGTTCAATAGGTAGTGTGAAAGCTTCTGTCCCCTCGTCTAGGAATAATGGGTAGCTCCAGGACACCCTTGGGTAATCGCGCGCTATATAAATCCCCATAACATAACATATTGTTTGATACCTGGAATAAAGTAGCCTTTCGTTTAATAAAAAAAAGAATCATCATCATAATATTAACCATAATAATACTGATCATAATAATCAATAGTGCCATTTTAGATCTCGATGATTAAAGTTTCATCATAAAGAGAAAAGTGTAAAATATGCTGATCTGGTCTGATTATGGGTGGGAGAAGTTGCAATAATTTCTGTGAAAATTAGGCGTATAAGTGTAGTACATTTAACGGTCCTTTGTGTGAATATTTTACGAGGGGTACCTCACATACAGAATTAACATGAGGCATTGGTGAGATTCTGGTGTGAGAGTTCTTTGCAGCCTCACAATACCTGAATGTCACAGTCTCAGAAAGACATTTTCTCCTTGAAGCAGTCTTCCTCAGGCCCATTAGGCATGGTGGACCTGCGATCACTGAGATTTTCTCAGAGATTGTTCCCAAACATACCAATAGGAGCATGACCAGCTTTAGAGCTGGTGGCACCTGGTGCCACAATCTTTTTTGGATCTCCTCCTCGGATTCCCTCACTACCATCCGCCAAAAGGGCCCCTCATCTCTCCATAGCCCCCCTTTCACATACATCTAATTTGTTTTAAAGCATTTGTAAAGGCTAGTTGTACTAATCCACTCACCTAGCTTCATAAAATACAGAACTGTCCCCTGCAGCAGGCATAGCAGGCATATTAACCCCATGTGCTACTTTATGGCGAGTGTCAAAACTGCCACTAGACACGACTCTGATCTCTTTCTCTGGCAGGAATCGTAATTACAAGAGTTATCTTGATATTTTTATTGCTGCCCGAAAGTTGGATGCACAAGGAACTCTGCAGCAGGTGGTTTTAAATCGTAAGAAGTTACTAAACATAGCGCCCCTCCTGAGTACAGTGCCCCCCCCTTCCAGGTCTGAGGCCGGACCAGTCGCACTGTCCTAAATCTGGCCCGGAGTTGGAGCTGCTTCAGGGACAAAAACCCTCCTTCATGGAGGTAAACTCGAAATGTAATGGCTGCTCCTCTACCAGTGTTGCGGAAGTGTTTCATCTACATCAGCTGAGGTGTCACACCACCTGTCAAAGTCAAATTCAGGCTGGAAGTATTGTAGGAATTAAGGTCAAGGACTCAAGGGTATGCAAGTACTGAAGAGGGATGCATTTTAGATGTTATAATTTTCATTGATCAGTAAGCCAGTTAGTCATTTCGTTGGCGAGCCATGTTGGCCACGATTTACATGTTGTGCTTTATATTTTGAGGACTAAAACCACGAAAATGCTGTCATGGCCAAGGATGGGAAAATAGCAAGTAAACAACATAAAAAGCTTTGCAGGAAATTATCTCAAAATCATACCTCTATAGATATTACAGAACAGCCAAGACTTGTGAGACCTGTTTTGTGCCACTTTAATAATGAAAGGGGTTAGTATTAACATTGACTATCCTTTGTAATATAAGCTGATAATGATAGTCCATCTTGCAGTTGTACAGCTATATAAGTGTGTGTTCCTACTAATGCATGTCATTTCCATTATACATGCATAGATGTGACAGTGGAAATTAATGTATTTTATCATTTTGGGTCATATACTCTGCTATTTATCTTGACATTGTTTTTTGCTATGACAGTTTTGACTCTTCTTTCTTGGCCCAGTTAATTTCCTGCCTGTCTAAAGAATATTCACTATCTATCCTGTGCTGTTATTTTTTGAAGTCTCAATTTTGCTCTGCGGTTCCTATTTCAATATATTGAACCAAAATACAATAATCTCTGGTCTATGAAAACTAAAATGTTACTGCCAAACAGTTGGGACTTATTCTTTCAGTAACTTTTTACATCTCATGTAAGTCCGACTTTTAGTATTTCACAAACATTTCATTTCGCACGTAATGTAAGCATGCATAACTTAAGCATTGCTATAAAATGCACCAAGCATTAATATAAATATAGCTCACCTTTGCCTAGTATTCTGCTCATTTATAACCTACAAATGCATCTTACTTATTTACCTGATTTTTCTGTTTGACTCTCAGGGGTTTATTTCCCAAATTCTCATGCAGCACAGCAGCCAAAAATGCAGCACTGCGTGGAAAAAGATATTGCACTCACCGCCTCTCACCCTAGTGCCGGCACACAATCAGGCAGCCAGGCCCCCCACACACAGACACTCCTTTGCACCATAGCTACCCTTCCAGTACAAAATACTATGCTTGGATTAACTTTAAAACTTTTCCCACTTTGTATGTGTGTTGTACAGTGCAAAGTGGGAAAAGAAAGGAGAAATAAAGCATTTCTCTGTGATAGTGCCTATTTGAAATGGGTGTTATTTTTTCCCTCAAAACCCTGTCTACATTTGTCCGTAGATAGAGTTTTGTGTCAAAAACCATGGGTTGTTGCAGGAATGCCCATGCATCACCCATGGAACTCCAGCTTGGCGCTAAGTAATCAAATGCAGTGTTGCGCTACTTTCAAGTGAATTGTGAGGAAAGATTTAGCTTAAACTTGTGTTACTTTTGTGATGCAAACATGGCACACAATCTTAGTAAATATACCCCCCAGTCTCTTTGCGATGACTATGGGGGTTGGAAATGCAAAAACATAAATATATAAGTATATACATGAAAGAAAGAGAGTTTCCCCCAAGTGAGATGCACCAGAGGTAGGTTTATTATGATCAGGGAACAGCTTCAGCAAACACAGATCCAGCAGCTTTTCGCCGACGCATTTCGGGCTTTACGCCCTTCCTCAAAGGCGAGCTGTGGCAAAGAAAACAAACATCACTCCCAGTATATTCCACTATTAAACTGTCATCACACTCAGGTGAGCATGTCAGCAAAGCATCATGGGACTGGAAGTCCAAATCCTCACCCATGTGGGTCATTGTCGTTACACACAATAAAAAGTTCTCTCCAACAATGCATTTGCAAATAAAGTTGTTCCCCAGCACTGACAGCCGCCTACTGTTCCGCTAGTAGCTGTCCCAATAAAACAGCTGCGGACCCACTCAATCTCACGATGATGCCATCTCACGGCCAGGCCTGCCATATTTATGAAAGAAAGAGAGCTGCCTCCAAGCGAGATGCACCACAGGTAGGTTTATTATGATCAGGGAACAGCTTCAGCAAACACGGATGCAGCAGGTTTCCGCCAACGCGTTCTGGGCCTTACGACCTTCCTCAAAGGTGGGCTGTGGCAAAGACAACAAACATCACTCCCAGTATTTTCCCCTATTTAACTGTCATAACGCTCAGGTAAGCACATCAGCAAAGCATTATGAGACTAAAAGAACTTTGCTACTGTGCAATGACAACAGCCCATGTGGGTGTTATATAAGGACTTCCAGTCCCGAGATGCTTTGCTGATTACTCACCTGAACGTGATTAGAAATACCGAGGGAAAATACTGGGAGTGTTGTTTGTCGGTCGTCTGTTTCAGACTCTGCCTATGAGGAAGGACGGAATGCCCAAAATGTGTCAGGAACTGCTGAAATTGGGTTTGCCAGAAGACCTTCCCTGATCTGTATGTGCCTAACTGGGGGTGAATCTCGCCTGGGGGCAACTCTTTCTACTCATTAATACGGCCGGCCCAGCCATGAGGTAACACCGCAGCGAGGAGATCCGCTGCTGTTTACTGGACAGTGGGATGCGGAACAGGAGGCTATTGTGAGCACTGGGGAAAGGGACTAATGGTGAATCCAATTATGGAAAGAACTGTGCGATGACAACAGCCCATGTGGTTGAAATATGCTGACTTTCAGTCCCAGGATGTTTGCTGGTCACTCACCTAAGCATGATTATAAATAAAGAGGGAAAATACTGGTAGTGTTGTTTGTGGGTCGTCTGTTTCGCAGTCTGCCTACGAGGAAGGGAGTAAGGCCCGAAACGCGCCAGGAACTGCTGAGATTGGGTTTGCCAGAGACCTTCCCTGATCTTTATGTGCCTACCTGAAGTTGCATCTCCCCTGGAGGCATCTCCTTCTACTCATATAAATAAATATATATATATATATATATATATTCACTGAAAAAACCATAGGTTTCAGGGGTGTTATAGTTAGCTGGACTTTTCACTTGTACAAAACCATTGAAATTCCCCCGTTATAGTTAGTTCAGCTAACTATAACTCGCGTGCCCGCAATGTACTGCTGATGACGTCACATATTACATCACTCATGACATGGTCAGTGACATCACTCATGACATCACTGATGACATCACTGATGACATCATCCAGTGAATGTGTGTTTTTCTGAAAATTAAATATGTTTTATATATGTATATCTCAAGGTCGTGTGGTAAATATTTAAATTACCTGTACTATTTTTATGCGGTAAAGTCTAGTAAGAATAACTCAGTCAAAATAAGAGGCAGAATCCGTGGTATTAGAGGTTCTGAAAAGGGCTTTATTCCTTACAAAGGAATCATAGTTCGAACTAGGCAATCTTATTCCATCACCACGAAGGTTCAGGAAGGGATAGGCAATACATTATTGACAAGTAACAATATATATATGAAAAGCATTGCATTAAGACAGATGCAGGAGGCGTAACAGCTGATAATACAGATAAGAATACACATACGTAATGAAAATGGGCGTAATAGCAGGCGTATACTAGAAACGTCATTTAAAATGATGTCACAAGTGGGTGGATCCATAAGAGAATCCTGCAGTGTCAGCAGAAATGTTTGGCAGAGATGCGCGCGCAGCCGCATGACGTGTAATTGACGTGCAACTAGAGGGTGAAGGGGAACTGACATTTAGCTCTACATGTGGAGACAAAAGTCTGGGGGGTCAGGTCAACCTAATCCCAAATCGTATCTAATATCTTTGTTTAAGGAACTGTGTTATCCAAAAGGAAAGGTTTCTCGGACGGAATCTATTCTATACTGACTGTTAGTGCATGTACAAGCGTCTATGTGTCTACATGAGATGCGAGGGGGCAGGAATCTTCCATGGTAACAGGGGCTATGAATTACTTGCATAAAGACAGCGAGGCCAAGCTCTTTGCTCGGTAGCTGGAAGGATGTTTACCTAAACTACTAGACAGGAATGCATTGGATGAGGAGCGGAGCAGATAACTTGAAGGCTGAATACAGTTTTTTTGGCAGGCAACAGGCCGCGTCAGGCACCGTTGGCCGCGCAGGGAGTAGGACAAAGTTCATGGATACGGATGCAGGTCCAAGCTGGAGCATTTCAGAGGCAGAAGCAGAAAAAAGGCTTGATGGCAGAATTCAGGGCCTACTCGCCTGAACTGTAAAATGTGAAAAGTGAACCATATAAAGTCGGTGGCCAATCATACTTAGGAATAGAATATTCGACCCATTCATGGTGGATCTGAAAGAGGACATGTTGACGTTAGACACACATGTATTTGCGTCTTCATAGCTGGAACTGGAGGGAACATACATGTACTTGTAGCATGTACATGGAGCCGTTGGGGTCTAAGATAGGGGACACAATTAACCATAAAAATTCATATTTCCTCATTCCCTCCTTGTCCCCTACGGACCCTTATGAAATATCCATCTTCATCAATCCATCAATCTGTTCATATAGCATCATTTGTTCTTCTTTCTTCTTCCGGGATCTTGAATGAAAATTCGAAGGCGGGATACACGATGTGGCACACAGACCACAAATCGCTGGCACACATTGTAGACACAAGCAGCAACTGAATAAAATGAGAAAGCCAATACCTAGGAAGGATAGGATCCTCCATCCCCAGGCTGACAACACGCTCCAGAACCAACCGGACCAAGTCCAGGTGCCTGGATTCTGGTGTATCTGGCTTACGATCTTATGAAGTCGAGTTATGGCTTTATATACTGACGGCGCGTTTTCTGGTATGAAAACACAGCAACTTGATCCGATGACCCTACAAGCTCCGCCCCTATCGGCCAGGATGACGTCAAGAACAAGACGATTTTGAAGAACAACAATCCGCATCGCAGACTGCTCCTCTGTTAAGTTGCCTAAGGCAGAAGTAGTTTCATTCACTACTGCTTCAAGGGTTCTAGTTAATCTACGTATCAACTTACTATTAGTGACTGTACCTATGTAGGGAAAGAAACCTTTATTGAAATCTGTGTATTGCTCCCATGCTGTTTCGGTGTAGTCGACAATCGGGAGATCTCTCTGCTGTCTATTGTGTACTAAATGGGTATTCCTATGGTAATCAGGCGGGGCTAGGAAAACAGGTGGCAGAAGGAATGCAATGTAACAGGTACCATCCCAATCTAGGGGTAGGCGTATGTATGCGGTGTGACCACAGATGAAGTAGGAATGACGAGAAGCTCTAAATGTAGATTTGCCTTTATCATTGAATTCTATTACAGTGGTACATTTACTATGGCCCATGTGTATTGAACCATTCTTTCTTACACATAATTCGCCTCTAACTGGAAATACTGACATAGCGGGCAAGATTGGTGTAGCTTCGGATTCAACATTCAGGATCATGAGATTAAGTGTAAAGTTACCTAATCCATATACTTCATTTTCTAGATCAGTTCCTGTTCTTTTGGGAAGTCCCTCCTTGTTAGGGTAGCAGACTTTAAATAAAACTAGGTTCAGGTTTCCCCAAACCCAGTTATCTTGATAAACTTCTGAATTTGAATCTAGGGAATTAATCAAACTAAACCATGCTCCACAGGAGCCATTGTGGGTGAATGGATACGGAAAGAGAGGCAGAACTCCCTTGTATTTCTGATAGGGAGGGAGTCGGCCACATATCCAACAATTTGTAGCATTGCTGGTCTGATGAGAATGATGTAACATACTAATGAATGTGTTGTTGCGCAGCGCAAATCTATAGGACAACTCATGCGGGGGTAATTCGCTAAAAGAATGTTCGGCAGTAACATTGAAAGCACGGTTGGAAATAGGGTAATACATGTGTAATAATATACTGGCAATGATAATCAGAAGACTTAGAAAAAACATAATTAACAATGTCACTATGCAGTGACTACGAAGTGATTTACAGTACACATATTTTTTGAGCTGTTTCTGTCTATTTCTCTCTCTATTTCGGTCTAGAGGATACATGTCAGAGACAAATTCAACTGATTCACCTTGGAGAGGACTTAAACAATCAAATTGTCTGACTTGCTAGACCTTAGTTTCAGTTTATAGTTTTCCTTTTCTGTCTTGTCAACCAGGGGGAGTTTTGAGTCAGTCTGTGAGGGAATGCAGGGCTGATAATTCAAGTCGGATGATAGTCCATGAAATTTTTTTATATGGCTCGAGTGCAACCACCCTTTACGTCCCTCAATCTTCACAGCTGTCCTTGTGGTCAATAAGATGAGTTTAGGCGACTGCCAGCGAGGCTCCAGCGGGTTCCTTCTGTCGAAGTTCCTTATCAGTACCAGATCTCCCAGAACCACGTCATGGGGCTTCACCTCAGTGTTATTGGGAAAAGCTGCAGCTACCTGTGAACGACAAGATTGTAGTGCAGACATCAAGGAAGCCAGGTAATCTGTCAGCATATTACAATCAACATAAGTTATTTTACGGGGTATAGGCGTCCCCCACATATTTGGTGGTCTACCGAAGATCACCTCATACGGGGATAGCCCTGTTCGAGAGTGTGCTACCATTCTCATGTAAAAGAGCGCAACTGGTAAAGCTACTATCCAGTCGACACCTTTTTCTCTACATACTTTGGACAGTCTAATTTTCAAAGTTTGATTATGCCGCTCCACGAGACCTGCTGCCTCGGGATGTCGGACACAGTGGAATTTCCATTGATAGCCTAACAAAAGTGAAACACGTTTCATTAGCTCGGATGAGAACGGTTGGCCATTATCTGAGTACACGACACGGGGCAAACCATACCGTGGGAAGAATTCTCGAACTAACTGTTTGGCAGTAGTCGGGGCAGTGTAATCTGAGACGGGATACGCCTCTGTCCACCGGGAAAGAGCGCATACAACTACGAGGACATATTTGAATCCTCGACATCGTTCCATCTGGATATAATCCATCTGGAGGACTTCAAAAGGGTGATCGGGGGGTTGAAATCCACCCTGGTCTACAGGTACGCCTTTTCCTGGAAAGAACTGACAACAAATCATGCAGGTACGTACTTTCTGTTTAGCTGCTGCTCGCAAGTGTTTATTGAACCAAATGTGTTGAATACTGTCTAGCATAGCTTTCTCTCCTAGGTGCGCTGGACTATGTATTGTGTTAACGATGACTTGAACCATTGAGTCAGGGAGAAACCATATAGATTTTCCCTTTGTCATCCATCCTTGATTCGTTTGGATCCCTCCTAATTCAGTCCATCTCTTTATTTCTTCCGGTGTAGCATGTGTCTGTATGTCAATTACATCAAGGGCGGGATCCTTAACTGTCATGCAGCGTGTCGGTGTCAGAACTATTGTCTTTGTCGTGTCAGTTGTATGAGTCTGATTCTGAGCAGTCTGTTTAGCTGTTCTGTCAGCTAGGTCGTTACCCTGAGAAATAATGTCAGTCACTTTTGTATGGGCTTTACACTTCATAATCGATATTGCAGTCGGCAGATGTATTGCATCTAACAGAGCTTGAATAAGGGGACCGTGCTGGATGTGGGCACCGTGAGAAGTTAAATAACCTCTCTCTCGCCAAAGCACGCCGAAGTCATGGACGACTCCAAATGCATAACGTGAATCTGTGTATATGTTGACTTTCTTATTTTTAGCTTGAATACAGGCTTGTGTCAAAGCGATGAGTTCTGCTGCTTGAGCTGACAAGGTATCTATACAAATTGTTTCAATAACTTCAGTGTCTGTTGTGACTGCATAAGCGGCCACTAACTCTCCTGTACTTGTTCTCATGCATGACCCATCTACATACAATGTCAGGTCTGGATCTGATAATGGAATATCTGCCAAGTCTTGTCTGGGTTTCGTCGTAATAGTAATGACTTCAATACAATCATGTGCCAATGGGTCTGTTCCGCTTACTGGCAAAAGTGTGGCAGGATTTAATGTACTACAACGTCTGATTTCTATGTGTGGCTGGAACAATGTCAATTCATAACCCGTCAGTCTTGCTATGGTCAAGTGTTGTGTTTGGGTCCGGTTCAAGAGAACCTCTACTGCGTGTGGTACTTGTACTGTCAATTGATGTCCTAACACTATGGCATCGCTTTGTCTGATTGCTAAAGCTGTTGCTGCGACTGATTTCAGGCACGCAGGAAGAGCCTGAGCTACGGGATCTAATGTACTGGAAAAATAAGCACATGGCTTGTGTGATCCTGCTTGTTCCTGCGTGAGTACTGACAAAGCAGTACCTTCACGTTCTGTAACAAAAAGTGTAAAACGTTTGTTGTAACATGGTGTTGCTAAAACAGGTGCTTGACATAAAGCTTTCTTTAAGCTTTCAAAAGCTTGCGTATGTTCCTGAGTCCAAGGGAGGACAGTTGATATCGCTGCCTCCTGTGTTGTCAACTGAATGAGTGGTTTTGCTAGAAATGCATATTGAGGGATCCACTGCCTACAGTACGAAGTGAGGCCTATGAATGCCCGTACCTCCTTTTGTGTCTTGGGTGTCGGCATGTTAACAATTAACTGGATACGGTCGGGTGTAAGCTGTCTTCCCCCCTTGGACAGCAAGTGCCCAAGGTACACAACTTGCTGGATACAGAATTGCAGCTTTGAAGGGGACACCTTGTGCCCCTTGTCGGCTAGGAAATGTAAAACCGTCAGTGATGCTTTTTCACATTCAGGTTCGCTTCGGGCGGTGATCAGCAGATCATCGACGTATTGAAGCAAGGCAGTGTTAGCTGGCATGTGGATACTGTCAAGTTCTCTTTTCAGTGCTTGGCTATAGATGCTGGGGCTTTCTGTGAATCCTTGAGGTGCGCGTGCGAATTTAAAACTTCGTCCATTTAAACTGAATCCGAACAAATATTGGCTTTCCGGATCAATTGGGACGCTAAAGAAAGCGTTCTCGAGATCAATTACAGTAAAGAACGTTGCTTCTGAATCTATGGCTGTTAGCAATGAAGAGATATCTGGGACCACGGGGTATTGTGGTACAATGCATTTATTTAATTCTCGCAGATCAATAACTAATCGATATACTGGTGGTGCTTTTGGATCAGTTCGTTTAAGAATCGGAATTATCGGGGAATTACATATATTGGAGTCCGTTTCTACAACCACTCCTTGTGCAATGAGCTCGTCAATGATTTGCAGTAAAGCCACAACAGCATCTGGCGGTAACTTGTATTGTCGTATTCGTGGTAATACTACTCCTGTTTTGAGTGTATCTCGATATGGTGTAATGTGCATACAACCTACATCAGTGGGGCCTTGTGCCCATAAATGTGCAGGTAGATTCTGTAACCGATGATCCATGTCTCTAGACACATAGTGACCTTTAAAGTCACGCAAAAATAGTCGTACTCCTTCCGGAGAACAACATATTACAGCTCCTAGAGCTTTCAATGTTTTTATACCTAACAAGTTTTCTGGGCATGATTTTGTGAGCAATAGATCTGTAGTCCGTGTTAATGGACCGACCGATAATGCAAGCGGTTGTGATACTTCATTAATAGTGGGATTTCCTGAAAAACCAAGGGAAATATTTTGTGAGCCTGAGAGGGGTACCCCTGGGACTTCGCTGTGACGGATAGTGGTTCTGCTTGCCCCTGTATCGAGTAGAAACTTTCTGTCTTTCCCTAATACTTGACTCTGTACGTAAGGACCTTCTTGATCTACGGGAACCTCAATAAGGGGTGGGCCAACTTCCCTCTCTAGGCTATTTCATGTGTAGCGCTGATACTCTGGATAGTCATTTTGTGCATACTGGTACATCTGTTGTGTCGTGTTTTGTGTTGCAGCAATAGGCTGTGGCTGTTGTTGTGGTTGTTGTTGTGGTTGTGGTGCGGTCTGTTGTGGAACTGGCATAGGCTGTATATTCTGAGGTACCTGTTGTTGGATCTGATCCTGTCTAGGCGGACGTGGTCTCTCTTTCGTTATACCCGTAGAGATATTATGTTTTAGAACTGCGCAATCGTGTATATAATGACCTGGCTGTTTACAATAGTTGCATGTCCCTCTAACAGGACCTACTGAATCATTGGACTGTGTTGTACCCTTTTTATGACCATCAGCTGGAACTGACTGCGCAACAAGCATTTTCATTTTCGTGTCTTTCATACGTCTTTGTTCATATTCTTGTTCTTCTCTAATTCTATTGTGATGATATTGTAACATTTGTAACATCTGTGACGGTGTGTTACCTTGCCAGGTACTCTCGAATTTTAATACTCTACCTTTAACTTGGGGCAGGGAATTCTCAACTAATTTTGTCACAAACAGATGTGGATACGACTCACTACTTGCTTTTATGCCACTATTAATACCAAAACATTTTTCAAATCGGGAATAGAAATCACTAGTGTCTTCATCTTGTTTTTGTTTACAGGCTGAAATTGCACCCCAGTCTTCCTTTTTCGTAGTTAATAAACGTGGTAGTACCTGCACTAATAATCCTGGTAATGCTGTAGTCTTTTCCCCAAGCCCTGAACCTGCAGCTCGGGCTTTTTCTTCGTTTTCTAATGCTGTCCACTCTATCTTTTGGTCTCCCACCTCCCATTCCTTTTCTTTGAGTTTCTCGTAAATACCGGCAGGCAATAAAACTTTTAATATTTTCATAATGTCCGGATAAGTATACTCTCCCATGAGTAACATGTCTTTTATCTCACGGTGGAAACCTGCTGGGTCTTTTTCATGGCTAGGTACTACTTTCTTCATTTCTAATAATTCAATTTTTGTTATGGGCGTGTACACAAACACGCGTTTAAAAGTATTGTCTTCACCTCTGATTGGGTGTACTTCGCGTAAGGGATTCTGTCTGTCTATGTGATACGTTTTTCTTTCCAACTTGGGTGGAACTGAAACATGTTCTGGGCATACGAAGACAATGTACTGGTGTCGATATTCTAGAATTTCTTTAATTAAATCAGTACCCGAACCTCTCCATTTATTCGTGAGTAATTCTATCAATATATCAGGTAGGGGACCAGGATCGGAACGTTGGCTTCTATACAATATAACGAGGTGCTGTATCATGTATATACCAGCTAAACGCTGTTCGTCTGGGGTAAGATTCAAAAACGTGTGTGCTAACGCATCATCACTGTATTTTTCAGAACTGTCAGCCCATTGTACTGCTGACCTGGCTAATTCTTGTTCATCCATAGAGTCGAGCATATGATACCCCCTTCGGTCTCGGAGTAATTTATCAGCAGCCTGGAATAAGTGTTCAGGGGACTTCGCATTTAGCATAGGGGCTTGAAAATGTCTGTTACATTCTGGACGTATCGGACGTATCGGGTCATTAAAGTATCTGGTATTGTTACAAGGTCTTCCCCTACCTACATAAGCAATCGTTTCTAATTGTCCTGTGGGCATTTCTGATTCTTCCTCCTCCTCTCCCTCTGATTCAGTTTTGTCTGCCTCCGATCTGGCTTTATGTGTTCGTTCTACTTCCTTGCGGATCTTTCGGCACATAGCTACTATACATGTCTGTTTATCGTGTTTTCCCTCTGATATATTCTGACCCCATCTGGTAAGGACTTGCATTTCATCCTGATCTACCTCGGACCTATCTCTGTCTCTGATCAAGCAGTTTATGAAGAAGCGTAACAATAGTCTCTGTACATCCACTTTCTGGTATTCCATGGCTTCGTCAATACTTTCAGGGCCTTGCCCTGTTTGGACAAAGCGATATATATTGTCTAAATGTTTAATCATTCCTGGTAATGTCGTTAAATACGTTGAAGCTCGTCGTATACGTAGTGATGATAGCAGCATTCTGTCATTTTTACCGGGCACTGGATCATATCTACAATCTACAAGATGTTCCTTAAACATGTCGGACGTTGCTATTTGTGGTGTACGTTGGTTTGCTAAATCTCTAAGAGACGATTTACTTCGTAATGGTGGTGTGGCAAAAATTGCTGCCGCATCTCCTGTCGCACCTTCTGAGGTGCTAGGCATAAAAGGGTTTGTTGAATGTAAGGTAGAAACTGTGGATGCAGGAAAAGTTGGATTGTGCGGAGGAGTTTGTGGTTGCGGAGTTGGGGGCGGATGATCTCGGCGTTGAGCACCATCGACAGGTGGTGTGTGTGGTGGAACATTAACATATTCGGGAGCTACATCGTCTAAATAGGAGGAAAGGAAAATATCTTTTGCGGTCTTGGGATGTGCTTTAATCGGGAGTAAAGGGGGTGGCAAATCTTTCGGTATTTCCGGGGTGGCCTTAGGTAAACCTTCGGCCAAAAGAGGATACATACCATTCATAAGAGTGTTTCGTTGCCTGTCTACTTGTTCTGTTTTTACTCGGGTACCTTCCTCAATTAGCATATTTTCTCGGGCTTTATTTAAGTTCTCCCTACTTTTCTCTTCCAGTCTGAGCGCTTTCTCTGTGCGCCTATGCGATTCTTTACGCCATAGTTCAATGGCATCTTTCTGTGACTGTCTGGCTTTCTTTTTCCATAATTCTTCTTCTACTCTCATGATGCAATCTGCATCCCATGTCCCAGCTGCGGGCCATCTCTGACTCTCTGCTAAATCCTTGGTGTAGTCCACCCATAAATCAAGATATAATACGGCATCTAGGCCATGCTTATGGTACATAAAATACCCTGGAGTATCCCTAGGTGGAATGGGAACAGCTTCTTTGAGTACTCCTTTTCTAGTTTTGATCTGTCTTAATTTTGAAAAGAACGGCATCTTTAAACCTTGCTACTTGATTCTTACTCAAACTGGACTTGAACACAATTAATACGAAAAACACAATGATGAACACTCATTCATACCACAATTTTTGAACACAGTAAAACATTTAACATTTTAACATTTAACGAACAATGATAATTAAGAGAAAACTAACTACTGACATAATACTAATACTAGATAATACTAGATTATATACATGAACATACTGGATATACTGCTGAACAGTACAGATACACTGCTAAAACAGTGCAGACCGGATTTGTGTACCCAAACCCGTCAGGACCGGCACAAACCAATGTGCACGTCTAACTGCCTCCCCAGCAATGGTACTCACTGGGTAGCACGGAACGGAAGGCCTCGGAACTGAACTGAACTGGACCGGACTGGACTCGACTCGACTCGGAAACTTCGGAACCTGGTGGGCCTCTGTATACCTCGGATCTTGCTCTCTCAGCTAGGCTCTGGTCGGGATACTTCGCACTTCTCACCGCCTCGTCTGGGTGTTGATCGCAGCCTCAGTCACCCCCGCCTGGCCGGAGGGAGATACAGGAAATCCTGCGGGTACGCGTTTTTGTCCGTCCAGCTGTGGCAGAGGACCGGGCCTGCAACGCACCTCCGGCGCGTGAGATGAGAAAGTGTCCCTATTCGGGCGCCAATTTATGTGGTAAATATTTAAATTACCTGTACTATTTTTATGCGGTAAAGTCTAGTAAGAATAACTCAGTCAAAATAAGAGGCAGAATCCGTGGTATTAGAGGTTCTGAAAAGGGCTTTATTCCTTACAAAGGAATCATAGTTCGAACTAGGCAATCTTATTCCATCACCACGAAGGTTCAGGAAGGGATAGGCAATACATTATTGACAAGTAACAATATATATATGAAAAGCATTGCATTAAGACAGATGCAGGAGGCGTAACAGCTGATAATACAGATAAGAATACACATACGTAATGAAAATGGGCGTAATAACAGGCGTATACTAGAAACGTCATTTAAAATGATGTCACAAGTGGGTGGATCCATAAGAGAATCCTGCAGTGTCAGCAGAAATGTTTGGCAGAGATGCGCGCGCAGCCGCATGACGTGTAATTGACGTGCAACTAGAGGGTGAAGGGGAACTGACATTTAGCTCTACATGTGGAGACAAAAGTCTGGGGGGTCAGGTCAACCTAATCCCAAATCGTATCTAATATCTTTGTTTAAGGAACTGTGTTATCCAAAAGGAAAGGTTTCTCGGACGGAATCTATTCTATACTGACTGTTAGTGCATGTACAAGCGTCTATGTGTCTACATGAGATGCGAGGGGGCAGGAATCTTCCATGGTAACAGGGGCTATGAATTACTTGCATAAAGACAGCGAGGCCAAGCTCTTTGCTCGGTAGCTGGAAGGATGTTTACCTAAACTACTAGACAGGAATGCATTGGATGAGGAGCGGAGCAGATAACTTGAAGGCTGAATACAGTTTTTTTGGCAGGCAACAGGCCGCGTCAGGCACCGTTGGCCGCGCAGGGAGTAGGACAAAGTTCATGGATACGGATGCAGGTCCAAGCTGGAGCATTTCAGAGGCAGAAGCAGAAAAAAGGCTTGATGGCAGAATTCAGGGCCTACTCGCCTGAACTGTAAAATGTGAAAAGTGAACCATATAAAGTCGGTGGCCAATCATACTTAGGAATAGAATATTCGACCCATTCATGGTGGATCTGAAAGAGGACATGTTGACGTTAGACACACATGTATTTGCGTCTTCATAGCTGGAACTGGAGGGAACATACATGTACTTGTAGCATGTACATGGAGCCGTTGGGGTCTAAGATAGGGGACACAATTAACCATAAAAATTCATATTTCCTCATTCCCTCCTTGTCCCCTACGGACCCTTATGAAATATCCATCTTCATCAATCCATCAATCTGTTCATATAGCATCATTTTTTCTTCTTTCTTCTTCCGGGATCTTGAATGAAAATTCGAAGGCGGGATACACGATGTGGCACACAGACCACAAATCGCTGGCCCACATTGTAGACACAAGCAGCAACTGAATAAAATGAGAAAGCCAATACCTAGGAAGGATAGGATCCTCCATCCCCAGGCTGACAACACGCTCCAGAACCAACCGGACCAAGTCCAGGTGCCTGGATTCTGGTGTATCTGGCTTACGATCTTATGAAGTCGAGTTATGGCTTTATATACTGACGGCGCGTTTTCTGGTATGAAAACACAGCAACTTGATCCGATGACCCTACAAGCTCCGCCCCTATCGGCCAGGATGACGTCAAGAACAAGACGATTTTGAAGAACAACAATCCGCATCGCAGACTGCTCCTCTGTTAAGTTGCCTAAGGCGGAAGTAGTTTCATTCACTACTGCTTCAAGGGTTCTAGTTAATCTACGTATCAACTTACTATTAGTGACTGTACCTATGTAGGGAAAGAAACCTTTATTGAAATCTGTGTATTGCTCCCATGCTGTTTCGGTGTAGTCGACAATCGGGAGATCTCTCTGCTGTCTATTGTGTACTAAATGGGTATTCCTATGGTAATCAGGCGGGGCTAGGAAAACAGGTGGCAGAAGGAATGCAATGTAACAGGTACCATCCCAATCTAGGGGTAGGCGTATGTATGCGGTGTGACCACAGATGAAGTAGGAATGACGAGAAGCTCTAAATGTAGATTTGCCTTTATCATTGAATTCTATTACAGTGGTACATTTTCTATGGCCCATGTGTATTGAACCATTCTTTCTTACACATAATTCGCCTCTAACTGGAAATACTGACATAGCGGGCAAGATTGGTGTAGCTTCGGATTCAACATTCAGGATCATGAGATTAAGTGTAAAGTTACCTAATCCATATACTTCATTTTCTAGATCAGTTCCTGTTCTTTTGGGAAGTCCCTCCTTGTTAGGGTAGCAGACTTTAAATAAAACTAGGTTCAGGTTTCCCCAAACCCAGTTATCTTGATAAACTTCTGAATTTGAATCTAGGGAATTAATCAAACTAAACCATGCTCCACAGGAGCCATTGTGGGTGAATGGATACGGAAAGAGAGGCAGAACTCCCTTGTATTTCTGATAGGGAGGGAGTCGGCCACATATCCAACAATTTGTAGCATTGCTGGTCTGATGAGAATGATGTAACATACTAATGAATGTGTTGTTGCGCAGCGCAAATCTATAGGACAACTCATGCGGGGGTAATTCGCTAAAAGAATGTTCGGCAGTAACATTGAAAGCACGCTTGGAAATAGGGTAATACATGTGTAATAATATACTGGCAATGATAATCAGAAGACTTAGAAAAAACATAATTAACAATGTCACTATGCAGTGACTACGAAGTGATTTACAGTACACATATTTTTTGAGCTGTTTCTGTCTATTTCTCTCTCTATTTCGGTCTAGAGGATACATGTCAGAGACAAATTCAACCGATTCACCTTGGAGAGGACTTAAACAATCAAATTGTCTGACTTGCTAGACCTTAGTTTCAGTTTATAGTTTTCCTTTTCTGTCTTGTCAACCAGGGGGAGTTTTGAGTCAGTCTGTGAGGGAATGCAGGGCTGATAATTCAAGTCGGATGATAGTCCATGAAATTTTTTTATATGGCTCGAGTGCAACCACCCTTTACGTCCCTCAATCTTCACAGCTGTCCTTGTGGTCAATAAGACGAGTTTAGGCGACTGCCAGCGAGGCTCCAGCGGGTTCCTTCTGTCGAAGTTCCTTATCAGTACCAGATCTCCCGGAACCACGTCATGGGGCTTCACCTCAGTGTTATTGGGAAAAGCTGCAGCTACCTGTGAACGACAAGATTGTAGTGCAGACATCAAGGAAGCCAGGTAATCTGTCAGCATATTACAATCAACATCAGTTATTTTACGGGGTATAGGCGTCCCCCACATATTTGGTGGTCTACCGAAGATCACCTCATACGGGGATAGCCCTGTTCGAGAGTGTGCTACCATTCTCATGTAAAAGAGCGCAACTGGTAAAGCTACTATCCAGTCGACACCTTTTTCTCTACATACTTTGGACAGTCTAATTTTCAAAGTTTGATTATGCCGCTCCACGAGACCTGCTGCCTCGGGATGTCGGACACAGTGGAATTTCCATTGATAGCCTAACAAAAGTGAAACATGTTTCATTAGCTCGGATGAGAACGGTTGGCCATTATCTGAGTACACGACACGGGGCAAACCATACCGTGGGAAGAATTCTCGAACTAACTGTTTGGCAGTAGTCGGGGCAGTGTAATCTGAGACGGGATACGCCTCTGTCCACCGGGAAAGAGCGCATACAACTACGAGGACATATTTGAATCCTCGACATCGTTCCATCTGGATATAATCCATCTGGAGGACTTCAAAAGGGTGATCGGGGGGTTGAAATCCACCCTGGTCTACAGGTACGCCTTTTCCTGGATTGAACTGACAACAAATCATGCAGGTACGTACTTTCTGTTTAGCTGCTGCTCGCAAGTGTTTATTGAACCAAATGTGTTGAATACTGTCTAGTATAGCTTTCTCTCCTAGGTGCGCTGGACTATGTATTGTGTTAATGATGACTTGAACCATTGAGTCGGGGAGAAACCATATAGATTTTCCCTTTGTCATCCATCCTTGATCCGTTTGGATCCCTCCTAATTCAGTCCATCTCTTTATTTCTTCCGGTGTAGCATGTGTCTGTATGTCAATTACATCAAGGGCGGGATCCTTAACTGTCATGCAGCGTGTCGGTGTCAGAACTATTGTCTTTGTCGTGTCAGTTGTATGAATCTGATTCTGAGCAGTCTGTTTAGCTGTTCTGTCAGCTAGGTCGTTACCCTGAGAAATAATGTCAGTCACTTTTGTATGGGCTTTACACTTCATAATCGATATTGCAGTCGGCAGATGTATTGCATCTAACAGAGCTTGAATAAGGGGACCGTGCTGGATGTGGGCACCGTGAGAAGTTAAATAACCTCTCTCTCGCCAAAGCACGCCGAAGTCATGGACGACTCCAAATGCATAACGTGAATCTGTGTATATGTTGACTTTCTTATTTTTAGCTTGAATACAGGCTTGTGTCAAAGCGATGAGTTCTGCTGCTTGAGCTGACAAGGTATCTATACAAATTGTTTCAATAACTTCAGTGTCTGTTGTGACTGCATAAGCGGCCACTAACTCTCCTGTACTTGTTCTCATGCATGACCCATCTACATACAATGTCAGGTCTGGATCTGATAATGGAATATCTGCCAAGTCTTGTCTGGGTTTCGTCGTAATAGTAATGACTTCAATACAATCATGTGCCAATGGGTCTGTTCCGCTTACTGGCAAAAGTGTGGCAGGATTTAATGTACTACAACGTCTGATTTCTATGTGTGGCTGGAACAATGTCAATTCATAACCCGTCAGTCTTGCTATGGTCAAGTGTTGTGTTTGGGTCCGGTTCAAGAGAACCTCTACTGCGTGTGGTACTTGTACTGTCAATTGATGTCCTAACACTATGGCATCGCTTTGTCTGATTGCTAAAGCTGTTGCTGCGACTGATTTCAGGCACGCAGGAAGAGCCTGAGCTACGGGATCTAATGTACTGGAAAAATAAGCACATGGCTTGTGTGATCCTGCTTGTTCCTGCGTGAGTACTGACAAAGCAGTACCTTCACGTTCTGTAACAAAAAGTGTAAAACGTTTGTTGTAACATGGTGTTGCTAAAACAGGTGCTTGACATAAAGCTTTCTTTAAGCTTTCAAAAGCTTGCGTATGTTCCTGAGTCCAAGGGAGGACAGTTGATATCGCTGCCTCCTGTGTTGTCAACTGAATGAGTGGTTTTGCTAGAAATGCATATTGAGGGATCCACTGCCTACAGTACGAAGTGAGGCCTATGAATGCCCGTACCTCCTTTTGTGTCTTGGGTGTCGGCATGTTAACAATTAACTGGATACGGTCGGGTGTAAGCTGTCTTCCCCCCTTGGACAGCAAGTGCCCAAGGTACACAACTTGCTGGACACAGAATTGCAGCTTTGAAGGGGACACCTTGTGCCCCTTGTCGGCTAGGAAATGTAAAACCGTCAGTGATGCTTTTTCACATTCAGGTTCGCTTCGGGCGGTGATCAGCAGATCATCGACGTATTGAAGCAAGGCAGTGTTAGCTGGCATGTGGATACTGTCAAGTTCTCTTTTCAGTGCTTGGCTATAGATGCTGGGGCTTTCTGTGAATCCTTGAGGTGCGCGTGCGAATTTAAAACTTCGTCCATTTAAACTGAATCCGAACAAATATTGGCTTTCCGGATCAATTGGGACGCTAAAGAAAGCGTTCTCGAGATCAATTACAGTAAAGAACGTTGCTTCTGAATCTATGGCTGTTAGCAATGAAGAGATATCTGGGACCACGGGGTATTGTGGTACAATGCATTTATTTAATTCTCGCAGATCAATAACTAATCGATATACTGGTGGTGCTTTTGGATCAGTTCGTTTAAGAATCTGAATTATCGGGGAATTACATATATTGGAGTCCGTTTCTACAACCACTCCTTGTGCAATGAGCTCGTCAATGATTTGCAGTAAAGCCACAACAGCATCTGGCGGTAACTTGTATTGTCGTATTCGTGGTAATACTACTCCTGTTTTGAGTGTATCTCGATATGGTGTAATGTGCATACAACCTACATCAGTGGGGCCTTGTGCCCATAAATGTGCAGGTAGATTCTGTAACCGATGATCCATGTCTCTAGACACATAGTGACCTTTAAAGTCACGCAAAAATAGTCGTACTCCTTCCGGAGAACAACATATTACAGCTCCTAGAGCTTTCAATGTTTTTATACCTAACAAGTTTTCTGGGCATGATTTTGTGAGTAATAGATCTGTAGTCCGTGTTAATGGACCGACCGATAATGCAAGCGGTTGTGATACTTCATTAATAGTGGGCTTTCCTGAAAAACCAAGGGAAATATTTTGTGAGCCTGAGAGGGGTACCCCTGGGACTTCGCTGTGACGGATAGTGGTTCTGCTTGCCCCTGTATCGAGTAGAAACTTTCTGTCTTTCCCTAATACTTGACTCTGTACGTAAGGACCTTCTTGATCTACGGGAACCTCAATAAGGGGTGGGCCAACTTCCCTCTCTAGGCTATTTCATGTGTAGCGCTGATACTCTGGATAGTCATTTTGTGCATACTGGTACATCTGTTGTGTCGTGTTTTGTGTTGCAGCAATAGGCTGTGGCTGTTGTTGTGGTTGTTGTTGTGGTTGTGGTGCGGTCTGTTGTGGAACTGGCATAGGCTGTATATTCTGAGGTACCTGTTGTTGGATCTGATCCTGTCTAGGCGGACGTGGTCTCTCTTTCGTTATACCCGTAGAGATATTATGTTTTAGAACTGCGCAATCGTGTATATAATGACCTGGCTGTTTACAATAGTTGCATGTCCCTCTAACAGGACCTACTGAATCATTGGACTGTGTTGTACCCTTTTTATGACCATCAGCTGGAACTGACTGCGCAACAAGCATTTTCATTTTCGTGTCTTTCATACGTCTTTGTTCATATTCTTGTTCTTCTCTAATTCTATTGTGATGATATTGTAACATTTGTAACATCTGTGACGGTGTGTTACCTTGCCAGGTACTCTCAAATTTTAATACTCTACCTTTAACTTGGGGCAGGGAATTCTCAACTAATTTTGTCACAAACAGATGTGGATACGACTCACTACTTGCTTTTATGCCACTATTAATACCAAAACATTTTTCAAATCGGGAATAGAAATCACTAGTGTCTTCATCTTGTTTTTGTTTACAGGCTGAAATTGCACCCCAGTCTTCCTTTTTCGTAGTTAATAAACGTGGTAGTACCTGCACTAATAATCCTGGTAATGCTGTAGTCTTTTCCCCAAGCCCTGAACCTGCAGCTCGGGCTTTTTCTTCGTTTTCTAATGCTGTCCACTCTATCTTTTGGTCTCCCACCTCCCATTCCTTTTCTTTGAGTTTCTCGTAAATACCGGCAGGCAATAAAACTTTTAATATTTTCATAATGTCCGGATAAGTATACTCTCCCATGAGTAACATGTCTTTTATCTCACGGTGGAAACCTGCTGGGTCTTTTTCATGGCTAGGTACTACTTTCTTCATTTCTAATAATTAAATTTTTGTTATGGGCGTGTACACAAACACGCGTTTAAAAGTATTGTCTTCACCTCTGATTGGGTGTACTTCGCGTAAGGGATTCTGTCTGTCTATGTGATACGTTTTTCTTTCCAACTTGGGTGGAACTGAAACATGTTCTGGGCATACGAAGACAATGTACTGGTGTCGATATTCTAGAATTTCTTTAATTAAATCAGTACCCGAACCTCTCCATTTATTCGTGAGTAATTCTATCAATATATCAGGTAGGGGACCAGGATCGGAACGTTGGCTTCTATACAATATAACGAGGTGCTGTATCATGTATATACCAGCTAAACGCTGTTCGTCTGGGGTAAGATTCAAAAACGTGTGTGCTAACGCATCATCACTGTATTTTTCAGAACTGTCAGCCCATTGTACTGCTGACCTGGCTAATTCTTGTTCATCCATAGAGTCGAGCATATGATACCCCCTTCGGTCTCGGAGTAATTTATCAGCAGCCTGGAATAAGTGTTCAGGGGACTTCGCATTTAGCATAGGGGCTTGAAAATGTCTGTTACATTCTGGACGTATCGGACGTATCGGGTCATTAAAGTATCTGGTATTGTTACAAGGTCTTCCCCTACCTACATAAGCAATCGTTTCTAATTGTCCTGTGGGCATTTCTGATTCTTCCTCCTCCTCTCCCTCTGATTCAGTTTTGTCTGCCTCCGATCTGGCTTTATGTGTTCGTTCTACTTCCTTGCGGATCTTTCGGCACATAGCTACTATACATGTCTGTTTATCGTGTTTTCCCTCTGATATATTCTGACCCCATCTGGTAAGGACTTGCATTTCATCCTGATCTACCTCGGACCTATCTCTGTCTCTGATCAAGCAGTTTATGAAGAAGCGTAACAATAGTCTCTGTACATCCACTTTCTGGTATTCCATGGCTTCGTCAATACTTTCAGGGCCTTGCCCTGTTTGGACAAAGCGATATATATTGTCTAAATGTTTAATCATTCCTGGTAATGTCGTTAAATACGTTGAAGCTCGTCGTATACGTAGTGATGATAGCAGCATTCTGTCATTTTTACCGGGCACTGGATCATATCTACAATCTACAAGATGTTCCTTAAACATGTCGGACGTTGCTATTTGTGGTGTACGTTGGTTTGCTAAATCTCTAAGAGACGATTTACTTCGTAATGGTGGTGTGGCAAAAATTGCTGCCGCATCTCCTGTCGCACCTTCTGAGGTGCTAGGCATAAAAGGGTTTGTGGAATGTAAGGTAGAAACTGTGGATGCAGGAAAAGTTGGATTGTGCGGAGGAGTTTGTGGTTGCGGAGTTGGGGGCGGATGACCTCGGCGTTGAGCACCATCGACAGGTGGTGTGTGTGGTGGAACATTAACATATTCGGGAGCTACATCGTCTAAATAGGAGGAAAGGAAAATATCTTTTGCGGTCTTGGGATGTGCTTTAATCGGGAGTAAAGGGGGTGGCAAATCTTTCGGTATTTCCGGGGTGGCCTTAGGTAAACCTTCGGCCAAAAGAGGATACATACCATTCATAAGAGTGTTTCGTTGCCTGTCTACTTGTTCTGTTTTTACTCGGGTACCTTCCTCAATTAGCATATTTTCTCGGGCTTTATTTAAGTTCTCCCTACTTTTCTCTTCCAGTCTGAGCGCTTTCTCTGTGCGCCTATGCGATTCTTTACGCCATAGTTCAATGGCATCTTTCTGTGACTGTCTGGCTTTCTTTTTCCATAATTCTTCTTCTACTCTCATGATGCAATCTGCATCCCATGTCCCAGCTGCGGGCCATCTCTGACTCTCTGCTAAATCCTTGGTGTAGTCCACCCATAAATCAAGATATAATACGGCATCTAGGCCATGCTTATGGTACATAAAATACCCTGGAGTATCCCTAGGTGGAATGGGAACAGCTTCTTTGAGTACTCCTTTTCTAGTTTTGATCTGTCTTAATTTTGAAAAGAACGGCATCTTTAAACCTTGCTACTTGATTCTTACTCAAACTGGACTTGAACACAATTAATACGAAAAACACAATGATGAACACTCATTCATACCACAATTTTTGAACACAGTAAAACATTTAACATTTTAACATTTAACGAACAATGATAATTAAGAGAAAACTAACTACTGACATAATACTAATACTAGATAATACTAGATTATATACATGAACATACTGGATATACTGCTGAACAGTACAGATACACTGCTAAAACAGTGCAGACCGGATTTGTGTACCCAAACCCGTCAGGACCGGCACAAACCAATGTGCACGTCTAACTGCCTCCCCAGCAATGGTACTCACTGGGTAGCACGGAACGGAAGGCCTCGGAACTGAACTGAACTGGACCGGACTGGACTCGACTTGACTCGGAAACTTCGGAACCTGGTTGGCCTCTGTATACCTCGGATCTTGCTCTCTCAGCTAGGCTCTGGTCGGGATACTTCGCACTTCTCACCGCCTCGTCTGGGTGTTGATCGCAGCCTCAGTCACCCCCGCCTGGCCGGAGGGAGATACAGGAAATCCTGCGGGTACGCGTTTTTGTCCGTCCAGCTGTGGCAGAGGACCGGGCCTGCAACGCACCTCCGGCGCGTGAGATGAGAAAGTGTCCCTATTCGGGCGCCAATTTATGTGGTAAATATTTAAATTACCTGTACTATTTTTATGCGGTAAAGTCTAGTAAGAATAACTCAGTCAAAATAAGAGGCAGAATCCGTGGTATTAGAGGTTCTGAAAAGGGCTTTATTCCTTACAAAGGAATCATAGTTCGAACTAGGCAATCTTATTCCATCACCACGAAGGTTCAGGAAGGGATAGGCAATACATTATTGACAAGTAACAATATATATATGAAAAGCATTGCATTAAGACAGATGCAGGAGGCGTAACAGCTGATAATACAGATAAGAATACACATACGTAATGAAAATGGGCGTAATAACAGGCGTATACTAGAAACGTCATTTAAAATGATGTCACAAGTGGGTGGATCCATAAGAGAATCCTGCAGTGTCAGCAGAAATGTTTGGCAGAGATGCGCTCGCAGCCGCATGACGTGTAATTGACGTGCAACTAGAGGGTGAAGGGGAACTGACATTTAGCTCTACATGTGGAGACAAAAGTCTGGGGGGTCAGGTCAACCTAATCCCAAATCGTATCTAATATCTTTGTTTAAGGAACTGTGTTATCCAAAAGGAAAGGTTTCTCGGACGGAATCTATTCTATACTGACTGTTAGTGCATGTACAAGCGTCTATGTGTCTACATGAGATGCGAGGGGGCAGGAATCTTCCATGGTAACAGGGGCTATGAATTACTTGCATAAAGACAGCGAGGCCAAGCTCTTTGCTCGGTAGCTGGAAGGATGTTTACCTAAACTACTAGACAGGAATGCATTGGATGAGGAGCGGAGCAGATAACTTGAAGGCTGAATACAGTTTTTTTGGCAGGCAACAGGCCGCGTCAGGCACCGTTGGCCGCGCAGGGAGTAGGACAAAGTTCATGGATACGGATGCAGGTCCAAGCTGGAGCATTTCAGAGGCAGAAGCAGAAAAAAGGCTTGATGGCAGAATTCAGGGCCTACTCGCCTGAACTGTAAAATGTGAAAAGTGAACCATATAAAGTCGGTGGCCAATCATACTTAGGAATAGAATATTCGACCCATTCATGGTGGATCTGAAAGAGGACATGTTGACGTTAGACGCACATGTATTTGCGTCTTCATAGCTGGAACTGGAGGGAACATACATGTACTTGTAGCATGTACATGGAGCCGTTGGGGTCTAAGATAGGGGACACAATTAACCATAAAAATTCATATTTCCTCAGTCGATGGAAGAATAAATGGGTGTATAAGTGTCTAAATGGATGATTTGTTTTTGAAAAATTGATTGTGTAACTGACTGATTAAGTGTATCATAGTGAATACATGGCTTAGTGAGTAATGTTTAAATATGTAAATATCTGTATCAGTCTCTCACTTTGTGTATAAGTGGCTGCATGGGTTGGTGAGTAGCTACATGGGTGTCTATATAGGTTATTGGTTGGTTTTTTGAGTATCAGTCTGAGTGTCTGCATGGTTCGGTGGAGGGTATTACGTAGTGCATAGGTGCATGAATGAGTGACTCACTGTTTGTATGTGGTGAACACAGCATGTGTGCAGGACTGTATGGGTGGATGAGTGTGTGTATGGGTGTGTTAGTGAGTGAATGACTGTCTCAATAGTGTCTTTATGAGTAACTACATATGTTTTAAACTAGTATATGTGACTATTGGTGTATATATGTGAGTATATGTGAGAGTGAGAGATTGAAAGAGTTCCTGTATGAATAAGTATGTGTTTCTATAAGTGATTGTTTAAAAGACTAAGTATGTGTAAGTTTCCGTAGAAGTAAGTGTGGTGGTGTGTGTATAACTGTATATGCAAGTAAATGTATGTTTGATTCTTTATTAGCATGAGTGACTATGTGTGTGAGTAACTCTATGGATGAGTGGCATTGTGTAACAGGATGTATAGGTGTATGAGTACATATGATGAGTGAGTACATGTATGAGTGACTGTATAGGACTGTTGGTGAATGAGTGGATGTGTATGTGGATCTTAGAATTACTGAAGAGGTTGTTGTAACTGGTATTGGTATGTCCATTGTTTTGAAAATTTTAGTCTCTATTTTTGAATGTGTGTATCAAAGGTTATATTAGGGTGAGAGGAGGTCTGCCACTCTATCACAAGGATGATGTCATCAGTGATGTCATCAGTGATGTCATTTGAGATGTCATCAGTGATGTCATGAGTGATGTCACTGACCATGTCATGAGTGATGTAATATGTGACGTCATCAGCAGTGCATTGCGGGCGCGCAATTTATAGTTAGCTGAACTAACTATAACGGGGGAATTTCAATGGTTTTGTACAAGTGAAAAGTCCAGCTAACTATAACACCCCTGAAACCTATGGTTTTTTCAGTGAATTTCTGAGGTTTTTTAAATGCTAATTCCTAACTATGACGTGCCTGAAACCTATGGTTTTTTCTGTGAATTTCAAAGGTTTTTTAAATGCTAATTTCTAACTATGCCTACAGAGATAGGGCATGTGAAGAAAGAAGAAAAAATGCACAGAAAGAAACAAAAGAAGTGCAGAAAGAAGCAACACAAGTCCTCAAATACGAAGATAAGTGCAGGAAGAAGGATAACGTGCAGAAAGAACAAAAAGAAGAGCAGAAAGAAGCCTTGTTGCAAAATCATCCTGTACCCTCAACTTTTTCAGACGGATACTGGTGGTAACTGAGTCTGACTAACCAGTCCTAGAGCCAGTGCTATGTTAAAAGACACTTAGAATACAGTGAAAACACCTACATACACTAGGGAACATTATGCGTTGCGGTCCCCCTGTGATTAGCATGACCTCCTCTGTAAGCCCCTAGTATATAATAGGGCATGGGGATCAAAACTACCTCTTAAAACAGGCCACAGGGCGTTTTTGCACACGTTAACTCAGGCCCCGTCCCCTCCCTTCACCACTGTGTAAACACGCCCTGTGTCCGTTTTTAGTTGGGAGATTAAGTTCATTTGAATCCTGAGGGTCCCTAGGGTCCAACTAGCCCACTAGGTACCTCCAGTAAGTGCCACAGAGCTGCGCTGCAGAGAGGTGTAAAAAGTGGCACGGCCTGGACCACTTCTCTGCAATGCAGCTCAGTGGCGCTTACTGGAAGCACTTGGTGGGCTAGTTAGCCCCCAGGGGCCCTCAGTATTCAAGGGAAATTATATCCCCAATTTAAAACGTGCCATAGTGCGTGTTTGCACACGTCACCTCAGGCCCCGTCCCCTCCCTTCACCACTGTGTAAACGCGCCCTGTGGCTGTTCTAAGTTGAGAGATTAAGTCCCCTTGAATCCTAAGGGTCCCTAGGGTCAAACTAGACCACTAGGTACCTCCAGTAAGCGCCACAGAGCTGCGTTGCAGAGAGGTGTAAAAAGGGGCTTGGCCTCAGAAAACCTGTCTGCAGCGCAGCTCCCTGGCGCATACTGGAGATGCATGTTGGGGGCGCGTTTGCAGAGTGCTGCACGGAGGGGGCATGGCCTCCGGCACGATGCCAGTCTTTTATTTATTTTAATTTTTTAAGAAGGGGGGATGTGTGGTTCCCCTTCTTATTCTAATTTATTGGCCCTGATGACCCCATCCCCCAGGGCCTGTCTCCTAATTATATTTTTTTGACCCCAATACCCAGGGCCGGCCACTGTTTTTTATTATTTTTAAAAAATATATATTTATAGACACACCTAGGACATGCTGGACAAACCGTACGTACCTATCACCATGACGATTTGCGTGATATTCATTAAAAGGCGACTATGCATGCAATGAATCCACATGGAATGTATTTACACCACTAGTGAAGCTCTGACATGTCTGATGCCCTACCGTGCCTAATCCCGGTAGACACCCTTGTCGTTTATTTATACAAACATGGGTAGCTATTGACGGGCACATTTAATACACATGCACACCAAGCCATTCAAAGGGAATTCGACAAAAATTCGACCAAAACTATGCAAGAAACCCCCCTCACGGTTAATAAAACACACAACCACTGCCGGATGTGTAATACTTTTTATTTTACTCTCTGGAAAGGGGACTTGAGAGTCACAGCGCGCTCCTGACAGAGCCCAATGCTGTGTTACACCCACCATTGCCTGCCGAGTGCCACACACCTCTGTGTTGTATTCCACTAGCTAGTGCATATGCTATGACACTCTCTAGCCCATGTGCACTGTAACACCACCCCGTGAATATGTCATGCCACACTTGTCTTCGCACAGGTTATATTGCCCCATCTAACGTGCCTTCCTCGATGCCTATGTTATAACGCACAGTGCTATGCCATACATATTACAATCTGGGATCCATATCTTTGTCACAGTGCATATGCAACGTTACACTCCCCAGCACATATTTTATATTACAACTTTAGAGACTAGTTAGGTTACACAACACTGCCCTGTGCATATTACACTCCAAGGCGCATATTGCATAGCACGCGCTAGGGCCTGTGCTATCTCGCGCTCTCCAATGAATCTGTCATTGCGCACAATGTATTGCATATTATATTTCACGCCCGGTTCATCTTATATCACACTTTTTGGTGCATAGTTTATACCATATACTATATCTAGTTTTCATTTTCAATCGTGCTCTCAGGACTATGTTCTATATAACACTGTGTTCACCTACCCTTTTCACGGGCATTACATTTTGCAATAGGGGGTGGAGGGTCAGAGGGTGTTTCTGCCAAGTGAGCCCGGAGTCACAGTCACAAACGTCCTCTTCTTCCTGAATAAAAGTGAGATTATGCTGCATACTTGTTCATATTTTAAGTAGTTCGCACAGACACAATGTTTTAAAAACAATAAAGTTCCTAATACCCGCCTTCTCTGAACAGTTAGCTTGCTGCCCCATCCCCCTCCTCCCTATCCTCTGTTGTGTGAATCCATGGACTAGCCTCCTCCCTCCTGCCATGCATGGTCTGATGTGCTGCCACTGCCCTCAATTTAGTATGATGTACCAGTCTACTCCTCCTGCCCTCCATTGCCCAATTCTATGCCCCATCATTGACCTCCTGCTTAAACTCTGTGCTTAGCTTGCAGCCCCTATTCTCTTTCCCCCTGCCCTCCGATGTCTTTGTGCATGCCCCTGCTCCATCCTTTTTGCCCACCATGTCCCATGGACCTGCCACTCCTATCTACTCTGAGTGTTCTGTTGAGCTGCCACTCCCCTTCCACATGCCTAGCATTGTCAGATGACTGTAACCTGTCCCTGCCACCTCCACCCTGCCTGTCCACATGCCATGCCCCTATCCTCTTCCTCCTGTCCTACATGGTCCATTGTACTGCCACACCCTTCTTCCCTCCCTGGTCTGTTGTGCTGCAACTGCTCCTCCTGCCTGCCCCGTGTGGTCTGTTGTGAGGCCCCTTCCCCTGAACTTTCTTGTCTGTGCACAGGCCCTGACCCTCCCTTCTATCCTCCATCGTCCTTTGTGCATGCCCCTGCACCCTCCTTCTTGCCCATCATAGCCATTGTGCTGCCACTAACCCTCCCACTTGCCATGCATGGTCTTCTGTGCTGCCATGGCCCCTCCCACCTTCCCTGTGTGGTCAGTTAGCTGCCCCTGACCCCCTCCCACCTTCCCTCCATGGTCTGTGTGTCTGCCATCACAGTCTAACTGTTGCTCTTCATGGTGTGTCTAGCTTCTAGTGCCCATCCTGCCTGACCTCCATGGCTATCTTGCTGCTCCTGCCCTGCCCCCTTGCCCCCAGCCCTCTGTTTACATGTGCAGACCCCTACTCCCTCCCTCCTGGCTTGTCTGTTCCATTGTAATGCCCCTGATCCTTCCCTCCTGCCCTTTATGGTCTGTTATGCTGCAGCTTTCTCTCCTGTTTGTCCATTATGGTCAGCTAGCTACCATTACCTCTTGCCCCTCTGTTCTCTGTTGTCCATGTGCATGGTCCTGTCCCCTCCCTCTTGCTTTCTATGGATTGTTGTGCTGCACTCCCATCCTCCATGCCCTGTGTGGTGTATTGTGCTGCTGCAAACCCTGATGCCTGCCCTGCAGGGTCAGTTTGGTGCACCTCTCCATGTCCCTCCTGTCCTCTGTTATCCAAGTCCATGTCCCTATCCCATTTCCTTCCATGATCCAATGTACCATACTTGCGAACATTTTGAACTTGGTAAGAGGGAGATTTTGAAAAAAAACTGGGGTATTGATTTTCCCCTTTGAGTTACATTGAAAAAGAGGAGATTGTAGACAGGAGACAGATCAAATAAAGCCCATTTGAGCTTAAAAACATTGGACGTTTCCTGGCTGAATCGGGTCTGTTGGCATGTATGGTTGTACTACCATTGCCTCTTCCTTCTGCCCACAATGGTGTATTACATTGCCACAGCCTCTCTTGCAAGCCCTGTATTGTTGGTTTGTTGCCCCTGCCCCCCTTTCCACTGCCCTCCATAGTCTGTTGTGCTTCCACGGCCCTTCCTGCCTTCTCAGTGTGGTTAAATTGTTGCCTTTGCACCCTCCTACCTGCCTTCAATTTTCAGAGTCCGTGCCCCTGGCCTCTGCCTCTCAACAGTATCCTAATGAACAACTAGATTGCTAAATTCTATATTTATTACAAAAGTGTGGAACGCCTGACATCATCTTGGTGTAATCAAAACTGTAATACCTAGAGCATTTCCTTTAGAAATTACATATATGAGAGGGTCTTATTGGCATCAAAATTATGGTTAGTGCTCTAAAAGACTAAAATAAGGACATATTTTCTGAGTTTTCAAATAGCGACAAAGCACTTTTAAATTATTTGTTATCTTTATGTTTTTTTATCCAGTTGACCACTTGATTAAATGTTGCACTTAGGGGAGAGGATGTGGTGTTACTTCCAGAACTGCAGACTTTGCAACTGGGGAACCAGGTTGAAGTTTCTGCTTCAGCTCGACATTCTGTGATTCTGGTCAAATCACTTAGTCTCCCCATGTCTACAACCAAAATGAATTTGTTCTTGTGTGATGTAACCAATGCTCATGTAAAGCATATATCCACAAGTATGAGAGGCAACACAAAAACAAAGGTATTAAGTAATTTTCAAAGTGAAAAACTGAATGTTGAGTCCACACAGCTGTTGAATATTTTCATATATTCATTTATTCCAAACTTCAGTGCGACCAGATCCGCAGCCAACGCGTTTCGCCCAAGCATGGGCTTCTTCAAGGCTAGGTTAACAGTATATGAGCACACGTCAAAAGAATTACGTAGTAGCGTAACGAAAACAGCTGGACCCAGAATTGAGTCTAACTAGGTGATAGGCCAGTGACTGCTGAGCGTCCGTTTGGGTGTGTACCAAAAAGAGTCTATACTGCCAGGTTCTAACCGGTCAGATTGTGTGAATCTCCGTGTGTAAAGTTCAGCCAAAGTCCGAAGCGCGATGAATCCCGTCATGTTGAGACGGATATCACTCCAATACCTGACAAGTCTGCACTATATAACACTGCAAAAGCACAAAATAATAAGTGTTTTGCACACTTCTGTCATTAGGCTATATTTGGGCTACATCTGGGTGATTTTGGGCTACATTTGGGCTCTTTTGTCTCCGGTGGCCATCTTGGGAGATTTATTTGTTATGGAGTTTCCTAATTTCCTCATGTACTGCAGTCTCCTCAGTAGGAAATGTTTTCAGTTTTTTACTTTGATTCCATCATGAAGGTATTCAGATATGTCACACATTTGCCATCAATTTTGAATGTTAGCACTCTTTTTGCTCATTAGATCACTGTAGTAAAGCTACTGCTCACCAGGGAAAACTGCTGCTGGTATTGAAAGTGCATGTTTCAGTCTGCATGTCAGAATTTTTTAATGAAATAGAAGAGGATTTGAGAAGTCACTCAAAATGTGCCCTAATTTTTCTTTCTGCAGCACTAATCATACTTGTTATGGAAAAATGAACCCCCTCATTTTGTTCCTTTTTAAATTAAATGTTTTAAGAGTTACCAGTTTAATCCAAGCAAGATGGCTTCAGGTGTGCCATACGTTTATCATAAGTAGGACTGTTAGCGCTCTAGTAGTTCTTTGGAACACTCTGGGAAGCTGCAGTAGAACACAAAGGAATCAACTGACAGTCTCTGCCTTTGTTGGATGTACATGTTTTACTGAGAATGTCAGACTTCATTCTCACATGACTGAGAAAGATAATGTGAATTTACAGAAAATAAGCTCTCAGTTTAGCTTATAGATCACCTTCCAAACCTCTGTGGTAAAAGCATGAGAAAATATTTTTCTCTCAATCATGATATCCCAGCAGAAGGCTTTTTCACATGGTGAAATCACCTTAGAACATACCACAATTCCTAAAATGAGTATGGTACCATCAACAAATGATTTATAATGTAACTAAAGTCTTAAAACCTTCTATTAACTGCAATGCTTTTTAATGAGGTGCTATCATGTACATTGGTCCCAAGATGGCTGCCAACACTTCTTGGATGAAGTGCTGACAGCCAATCAGATCTCAGGATGAGATGTGTGGTTAGGCTCCGCCCACAAATATATATGCATTTAAATGCTATTTTCTCAGGAAATACTGAACAGCACCACTGCTGAAACGTGTCTGCCGATGATTAAAGCAAGCAACTGACATGCCTCGTGAGTGCTGTGTGGTCTTTTGGAGCAGAATTTATTTCCGTGAGTTCCACCCTCACATCACAACAGCACCCGCTGTGAGTTCAGGCACTGTTGGTGGAGTTTGGAGCTGGATTTATTACAAAAATTGCCAGAACCGCCACTTGAAAAAGGACACCTGTGCTTCAGGCTGAGTTATTCAACTCAAAGATGCCACGTTATACAAACGGGCCCCTGCAGGTATTTTCTTGGAACTGTGGCAAGCAAGGGGTATGTTTAAACGCACAACGAGACGTGGCAAAGTGATGCATGTCAAAGAATGAGGATGTCGAGGAAATTGACATGTCGAAGGTATTCTGCTGTCTATTCAAGAGCAAATGGTTTATGGAAATATATAATCCTAGTATGAAGCTGTGAAAGAGTAATACCAAGACTGCCATTTGGGATTGGTATAAAGAACACTAAGCCATCATGGCGATTATTTTCATGGACATTGTTGAGGAGACTATGCAGTCCTTTGCCGCTGTTCATTAAAGTAAACTACCAATAGGAATAAGATCAAGGTATTTTTAAACAGGGAATATCTGGCGCAGAAGTTGCACTTTTAAGGCATTGATAAAGGCACCACTGCTGAAACGCGTCTGCCGATATTAAAGCAAGCAACTGACATGCCTCGTGAGTGCTGTGTGGTCTTTTGGAGCAGAATTTATTTCCGTGAGTTCCACCCTCACGTCACAACGGCACCCGCTGTGAGTTCAGGCACTGTTGGTGGAGTTTGGAGCTGGATTTATTACAAAAAGTGCCAGAACCGCCACTTGAAAAAGGACACCTGTGCTTCAGGCTGAGTTATTCAACTCGAGGATGCCACGTTATACAAACGGGCCCCTGCAGGTATTTTCTTGGAACTGTGGCAAGCGAGGGGTATGTTTAAACGCACAACGAGAAGTGGCAAAGTGATGCATGTCAAAGAATGAGGATGTCGAGGAAATTGACATGTCGAAGGTATTCTGCTGTCTATTCAATAGCAAATGGTTTATGGAAATATATAATCCTAGTATGAAGCTGTGAAAGAGTAAAACCAAGACTGCCATTTGGGATTGGTATAAAGAACACTAAGCCATCATGGCGATTATTTTCATGGACATTGTTGAGGAGACTATGCAGTCCTTTGCCGCTGTTCATTAAAGTAAACTACCAATAGGAATAAGATCAAGGTATTTTTAAACAGGGAAAATCTGGCACAGAAGTTGCACTTTTAAGGCATTGATAAAGGCACCACTGCTGAAACGCGTCTGCCGATGATTAAAGCAAGCAACTGACATGCCTCGTGAGTGCTGTGTGGTCTTTTGGAGCAGAATTTATTTCCGTGAGTTCCACCCTCACGTCAAAACGGCACCCGCTGTGAGTTCAGGCACTGTTGGTGGAGTTTGGAGCTGGATTTATTACAAAAAGTGCCAGAACCGCCACTTGAAAAAGGACACCTGTGCTTCAGGCTGAGTTATTCAACTCGAGGATGCCACGTTATACAAACGGGCCCCTGCAGGTATTTTCTTGGAACTGTGGCAAGCGAGGGGTATGTTTAAACGCACAACGAGAAGTGGCAAAGTGATGCATGTCAAAGAATGAGGATGTCGAGGAAATTGACATGTCGAAGGTATTCTGCTGTCTATTCAAGAGCAAATGGTTTATGGAAATATATAATCCTAGTATGAAGCTGTGAAAGAGTAATACCAAGACTGCCATTTGGGATTTGTATAAAGAACACTAAGCCATCATGGCGATTATTTTCATGGACATTGTTGAGGAGACAATGCAGTCCTTTGCCTCTGTTCATTAAAGTAAACTACCAATAGGAATAAGATGAAGGTATTTTTAAACAGGGAAAATCTGGCGCAGAAGTTGCACTTTTAAGGCATTGATAAAGGCACCACTGCTGAAACGCGTCTGCCGATGATTAAAGCAAGCAACTGACATGCCTCGTGAGTGCTGTGTGGTCTTTTGGAGCAGAATTTATTTCCGTGAGTTCCACCCTCACGCCACAACGCCACCCGCTGTGAGTTCAGGCACTCTTGGTGGAGTTTGGAGCTGGATATATATATATATATATATATATATATATATATATATATATATATATATATATATATTCACTGAAAAAACCATAGATTTCTGGGGCTTTATAGTTAGCTGGACTTTTCACTCGTACAAAACCATTGAAATTCCCCCGTTATAGTTAGTTCAGCTAACTATAACTCGCGCGCCCGCAATGCACTGCTGATGACGTCACATATTACATCACTCATGACATGGTCAGTGACATCACTCATGACATCACTGATGACATCTCAAATGACATCACTGATGACATCACTGATGACATCATCCAGTGAATGTGTGTTTTTCTGAAAATTACATATGTTTTATGTATGTATATCTCAAGGTCGATGGAAGAATAAATGGGTATATAAGTGTATAAATGGATGATTTGTTTTTGAAAAATTGATTGTATAACTGACTGATTAAGTGTATCTTAGTGAATACATGGCTTAGTGAGTAATGTTTAAATATGTAAATATCTGTATCAGTCTCTCACTTTGTGTATAAGTGGCTGCATGGGTTGGTGAGTAGCTACATGAGTGTCTATATAGGTTATTAGTTGGTTTTTTGAGTATCAGTATAAGTGTCTGATGTCTGTATGGTTCGGTGGGGGGTATTACGTAGTGCATAGGTGCATGAATGAGTGACTCACTGTTTGTATGTGTTGAAGACAGCATGTGTGCCGGACTGTATGGGTGGATGAGTGTGTGCATGGGTGTGTTAGTGAGTGAATGACTGTCTCAATAGTGTCTCTATGAGTAACGACATATGTTTAAACTAGTATATGTGACTATTGGTGTATATAAGTGAGTATATGTGAGAGTGAGAGATTGAAAGAGTTCCTGTATGAATAAGTATGTGTTTCTATAAGTGATTGTTAAAAAGACTAAGTATGTGCAAGTTTCTGTAGAAGTAAGTGTGGTGGTGTGTGTATAACTGTATATGCAGGTAAACGGATGTTTGATTCTTTATTAGCATGAGTGACTATGTGTGTGAGTAACTTTATGGATGAGTGGCGTTGTGTAACAGGATGTATTGGTTTATGAGTACATATGATGAGTGAGTACATGTATGAGTGACTGTATAGGACTGTTGGTGAAAGAGTGGATGTGGATGTGGATCTTACAATTACTGAATAGGTTGTTGTAACTGGTATTGGTATGTCCATTGTTTTGAAAATTTTAATTTCTATTTTTGAATGTGTGTATCAAAGGTTATATTAGGGGGAGAGGAGGTCTGCCACTCTATCACAAGGATGATGTCATCAGTGATGTCATCAGTGATGTCATGAGTGATGTCACTGACATGTGACGTCATCAGCAGTGCATTGCGGGCGCGCGAGTTATAGTTAGCTGAACTAACTATAACGGGGGAATTTCTATGGCTTTGTACGAGTGAAAAGTCCAGCTAACTATAACACCCCTGAAACCTATGGTTTTTTCAGTGAATTTCTAAGGTTTTTTAAATGCTAATTCCTAGCTATAACGTGCCTGAAACCTATGTTTTTTTCAGTGAATTTCAAAGGTTTTTTAAATGCTAATTTCTAGCTATGCCTACAGAGATAGGACATGTGAAGAAAGAAGGAAAAACGCACAGAAAGAAAAAAAAGAAATGCAGAAAGAAGCAACAGAAGTCCTCAAAGACGAAGAAAAGTGCAGGAAGAAGTATAACGTGCAGAAAGAACAAACAGAAGAGCAGAAACAAGCCTTGTTGCAAAATCATCCTGTACCCTCAACTTTTTCAGACGGATACTGGTTGTAACTGAGTCTGACTAACCAGTCCTAGAGCTAGTGCTATGTTAAAAGACACTCAGAATACAGTGAAAACACCTATATACACTAAGGCACACTATGTGTTGGGGTCCCCCTGTGATTAGCATGACCTCCTCTGTAAGCCCCTAGTATAAAATAGGGCAATAAAACTACCTCTTAAAACGCATCACAGGGCGTGTTTGAACAAGTCACCTCATGCCCCGTCCCCTCCCTTCCCCACTGTGTAAACACGCCCTGTAGCCGTTTTAAGTTGGGAGATTAAGTCCCCTTGAATCCTGAGGGTCCCTAGGGTCCAACTAGACCACTAGGTATCTCCAGTAAGCGCCACAGAGCTGCGTTGCAGAGAGGTGTAAAAAGTGGCATGGCCTGCACCACCTCTCTGCAATGCAGAGCAGTGGTGCTTACTGGAAGCACCTGGTGGGCTAGTTGGACCCCAGGGTCCTTCAGGATTGAAAGGGAATTATTTCCCCAACTTAAAAACGTGCCACAGGGCCTGTGGCCATTCTAAGTTGAGAGATTAAGTCCCCTTGAATCCTAAGGGTCCCTAGGGTCAAACTAGCCCACTAGGTACCTCCAATAAGCGCCACAGAGCTGCGTTGCATGGAGGTGTAAAAAGGGGCGTGGCCTCAGAACACCTGTCTGCAACGCAAGTCCCTGGCGCATACTGGAGATACCTGTTGGGCTAGTTGGCCCTCAGGGACCCTCAGTATTGAAGGGGAATTAATTCCTCAACTTACAACTGGCAAGGGGGCGCGTTTCCAGAGTGCTGCAAGGAGGGGGCGTGGCCTCCGGCGCGATGCCGGTCTTTTATTTATTTATTTTTAAGAAGGAGGGCTGTGTGGCCCCCTTTCTTTTTCTAATTTATTAGCCCTGGGGCCCCCATCCCTCAGGGCCTGCACCCTAATTTTTTTTGTTGAAAAAAATTAATTTGGCCCTCCCAAGGCCTTAATCGGCCCCGGGGACCCCAACCCCCAGGTCATGGTCTTTTTTTAAGTTTTTTTATTCTTTAGGAGGGGGGCTCTGTTGCCCCCCTCCTCAGGCCACTTATGGCCCCGGGGACCCCATACCCCGGGCCGGCCTTTGTTTTTTATTTAAAAAAAATATATATATATTTATAGAAACCCCTAGGACATGCTGGACAAACCGTATGTACCCATCACCATGCCGATTTGCGTGATATTCATTAAAAGGCGACTATGCATACAATGAATCCACGTAGAATGTATTCACACCGCTAGTGAAGCTCTGACATTTCTGACACCCTCCCGTGCCTAATCCCGGCGCCCCCGCTGGTGGGTACTCTCCAAGTAGACACCCTTGTCGTTTATTTATACAAACATGGGTAGCTATTGACGGGCACATTTAATACACATGCACACCAAGCCATTCAAAGGGGATTCGACAAAAATTCGACCAAACTATGCAAGAAACCCCCTCACGGTTAATAAAACACACATCCACTGCCGGATGTGTAATACTTTTTATTTTACTCTCTGGAAAGAAGACAAACCTCACTTGAGAGTCACAGCGTGCTCCTGGCTGAGCCCAATGCTGTGTTACACCCACCAGTGCCCGCCGAGTGCCACACACCTCTGTGTTGTATTCCACCAGCTAGTGCGTATGCTATGACACTCTCTTGCCCATGTGCACTGTAACACCACCCCGTGAATATGTCATGCCACACTTGCCTTCGCACGGGTTATATTGCCCCATCTAACGTGCCTTCCTCGATGCCTATGTTAAAAAGCACAGCGCTATGCCATACATATTACAATCTGGGATCCATATCTTTGTCACAGTGCATATGCAATGTTACACTACCCAGCACATATTTTATATTACAACTTTAGAGACTACTTAGGTTACACAACACTGCCCTGTGCATATTACACTCCAAGGCGCATATCACATAGCAAGCGCTAGTGCCTGTGCTATCTCGCGCTCTCCAATGAATATGTCATTGCGCACAATATATTGCATATTATATTTCACGCCCCGGTTCATCTTATATCACACTTTTTGGTGCATAGTTTATACCATATACTATATCTAGTTTTCATTTTCAATCGTGCTCTCAGGACTATGTTCCATATAACACTGCGTCCACCTACCCTTTTCACGGGCATTACATTTTGCGATGGGGGTGGAGGGTCAGGGGATGTTTCTGCCAAGTGAGCCCGGAGTCACAGTCCCAAACGTCCTCTTCTTCCTGAATAAAAGTGAGATTATGCTGCATACTTGTTCATATTTTAAGTAGTTCGCACAGACACACATTTTAAAAACAATAAAGTTCCTAATACCCACCTTCTATGAACAGTTAGCTTGCTGCCCCATCCACCTCCTCCCTATCCTCTGTTGTCTGAATCCATGGACTAGCCTCCTCCCTCCTGCCATCCATGGTCGTCTGATGTGCTGCCACTGCCCTGCATTTAGCATGATGTACCAGTCCACTCATCCTGCCCTCCATTGCCCAATTCTATGGCCCATCATTGACCTCCTGCTTAGCCTCTGTGCTTTGCTTGCTGCCCCTATTCTCTTTCCCCCTGCCCTCCGATGTCTTTGTTCATGCCCCTGCTCCATCCTTTTTGACCACCATGTTCCATGGACCTGCCACTCCTATCTACTCTGCGTGTTCTGTTGAGCTGCCACTCCCCTACCACCTGCCTAGCATTGTCAGATGACTGTAACCTGTCCCTGCCACCTCCACCCTGCCTGTCCACATACCATTCTCCTATCCCCTTCCTCCTGTCCTCCATGGTCCATTTTACTGCCACACCCTTCTGCCCTCCCTGGTCTGTTGTGCTGCAACTGCTCCTGCTGCCTGCCCCGCGCGGTCTGCTGTGAGGCCCCTTCCCCTGAACTCTCTTGTCTGTGCCCAGGTCCTGACCCTCCCTTCTATCCTCCATGGTCCTTGGTGCATGCCCCTGCACACTCCTTCTTGCCCATCATAGCCATTGTGCTGCCAGTAACCCTCCCGCTTGCCATGCATGGTCTTCTGTGCTGCCATGGCCCCTCCCACCTTCCCTGTGTGGTCAGCTAGCTGCTCCTGACCCCCTCCCACCTTCCCTCCATGGTCTGTGTGTATGCCATCATAGTCTCACTGTTGCTCTCTATGGTGTGTCTTGTTTCTAGTGCCCATCCTGCCTGACCTCCATGGTCATCTTGCTGCTCCTGCCCTGCCCCCTTGCCCCCAGCCCTCTGTTTCCATGTGCAGACCCCTATTCCCTCCCTCCTGGCTTGTCGGTTCCATTGTAATGCCCCTGATCCGTCCCTCCTGCCCTTTATGGTCTGTTATGCTGCAGTTTCTCTCCTGTCTGTCCATTATGGTCAAATAGCTACCATTGCCTCTTTCCCCTCTGTTGTCTGTTGTCCATGTGCATGGTCCTGTCCCCTCCCTATTGCTTTCTATGGATTGTTGTGCTGCACTCCCGTCCCGCATGCCCTGTGTGGTGTATTGTGCTGCTGCAAACCCTGATGCCTGTCCTGTAGGGTCAGTTTGGTGCACCTCTCAATGTCCCTCCTGTCCTCTGTTATCCAAGTCCATGTCCCTACCCCAATTCCTCCTGCCTACCATGATCCAATGTACCATACTGGCGAACATTTTGAACTTGGTAAGAGGGAGATTTTGAAATAAAACTGGGGTATTGATTTTCCCCTTTGAGTTACATTGAAAAAGAGAAGATTGTAGACAGGAAACAGATCAAGTAAAGCCCATTTGAGCTTAAAAACATTGGACATTTCCTGGCTGAAACGGGTCTGTTGGCATGTATGGTTGTATGACCACTGCCTCTTCCTTCTGCCCACAATGGTCTATTATGTTGCCACAACCTCTCTTGCCAGTCCTGTATTGTTGGTTTGTTGCCCCTGCCCCCCTTTCCACTGCCCTCCATAGTCTGTTGTTCTGCCACTGCCCTTCCTGCCTGCCTAGTGTGGTCAAATTGTTGCCTCTGCACTCTCCTACCTGCCTTCAATTTTCAGAGGCCGTGCCCCTGGCCTCTGCCTCTCAACAGTATCCCAATGAACAACTAGATTGCTAACATTCTATATTTATTACAAAAGTGTGAAATGCCTGACGTCATCTTGATGTAATCAAAACTGAAATGCCTAGAGCATTTCCTTTAGAAATTACATATATGAGAGGGTCTTATTTGCATCAAAATTATGGTTAGTGCTCTAAAAAACTAAAATGAGGACATATTTTCTGAGTTTTCAAATAGCGACAAAGAACTTTTAAATTATTTGTAATTTTAGTTTTTTTATCCAGTTGACCACTTGATTAAATGTTGCATCCAAGGGGAGAGGGTGTGGTGTTATTTCCAGAGCTGCAGACTTTGCAACTGGGGAACCAGGTTGGAGTTTCTGCTTCAGCTCAACATTCTGTGATTCTGGTCAAATCACTTAATCTCCCCATGTCTACAACCAAAATGAATTTGATCTTGTGTGATGTAACCAATGTTCATGTAAAGCACTCCAATACCTGACAAGTCTGCACTATATAAAACTGCAAATACACAAAAAATAAGTGTTTTGCACACTTCTGTCATTGGGCTACATTTGGGCTACATCTGGGTGACATTTGGGCTACATTTGGGCTCTTTTGTCTCTGGTGGCCATTTTAGGAGATTTATTTGTTATGAAGTTTCCTAATTTCCTCATTTACTGCAGTCTCCTCAGTAGGAAATGCTTTCAGTTTTTTACTTTGATTCCATCAAGAAGGTATTCAGATATGTCACACATTTGCCATCAATTCTGAATGTTAGCACTCTAGTTGCTCATTAGATCACTGTAGTAAAGCTACTGCTCACCACAAAAGTCTGCTGCTGGTATTAAAAGTGCATGTTTCAGTCTGCATGTCAGAATGTTTTTATGAAATAAAAGATGATTTCAGAAGTCAAAATGTGCCCTAGTTTTTCTTTCTGCAGCACTAATCATAATTTATATGGCAAAATGAACCCCCTCATTTTGTTCCTTTGTAAATTAAATGTTTTAAGTGTTACCACTTTATTCCAATCAAGATGGCTTCAGGTGTGCCATACGTTTGTCATAAGTAAGACTGTTAGCGCTCTAGTTGTTCTTAAGAACACTCTGGGACATTCTGTCATTGGGCTATACTTGGGCTACATCTGGGTGATATTTGGGCTACATTTGGGCTCTTTTGTCTCTGGTGGCCATCTTGGGAGATTTATTTGTTATGAAGTTTCCTAATTTCCTCATTTACTGCAGTCTCCTCAGTATGAAATACTTTCAGTTTTTTACTTTGAGTCCATCAAGAAGGTATTCAGATGTGTCACACATTTTCCATAAATTCTGAATGTTAGCACTCTAGTTGCTCATTATATCACTGTAGTAAAGCTACTGCTCACCAGGCAAGTCTGCTGCTGGTATTCAAAGTGCATGTTTCAGTCTGCATGTCAGAATGTTTTTATGAAATAAAATAGGATTTCAGAAGTCAAAATGTGCCCTAGTTTGTCTTTCTGCAGCACTAATCATAATTTATATGGCAAAATGAACCCCCTCATTTTGTTCCTTTGTAAATTAAATGTTTTAAGTATTACCACTTTATTCCAATCAAGATGGCTTCAGGTGTGCCATACTTTTGTCATAAGTAAGACTGTTAGCGCTCTAGTTGTTCTTTAGAGCACTCTGGGAAGCTGCAGTAGAACACAAAGGAATCAACTGACAGTCTCTGCCCTTGTTGGATGTACATGTTTTACTGAGAATGTCAGACTTCATTCTTACATGACTGAGAAAGATAATGCGAATTTACAGAAAATATGCTCTCAGTTTAGCTTATAGATCACCTTCCAAACCTCTGTGGGAAAAGTATGAGAAAATAGTTTTCTCTCAAACATGGTTCGTGATATTACAGCAGAAGGCTTTTTCACATGGTAAAATTGCCTTAGAACACACCACAATTCCTAAAATGAGTATGGTACCATCAGCAAATGATTTATAATGTAACTAAAGTCTTAAAACCTTCTATTAACTGCAATGCTTTTTAATGAGGTGCTATCATGTATATTGGTCCCAAGATGGCTGCCAACACTTCTTGGGTGAAGTACTGAAAGCCAATCAGATCTCACGATGAGATGTGTGGTTAGGCTCCGCCCAGATATGTATGTGATTTTACTTTTGATTTTCTCAGGAACTACTGAACGGATTGACACCATATATGCAAAAGGCACATGCCTGACCTGAGGACTACCTCTTTGCCAAATTTCAAGTAATTCTGTTCAGCCGTTCGGGCTGTACCTTGGACTAAAGGTCCCTATGGAAAATTGCATGGGGAAAACCGTTTTGGGACACCCCTTTTTTCTCAGCTCCCGCTTGACGAATCCCCCCGAGACTTTCAGGGTAGGAGCGGAGCAGAGCGCCCCACCTATTTTGAAAATTTCGCGAGGATTCGTCAACCGGCGCCAAAGTTATTCCAAATAGAATGTTGCGTATTTCCTATGGAAACACGGTCCTAACTATAACTATCTACTGGCGAAAAAAAAATTTACATTTTTTTTTAATACGTAGTTTATTGCAAAATAAATATATAAAAAAAATAATAATACATACATAACTTAGCATTTAAAAAACTGTACAAATTCACTGAAAAAAACATAGGTTTCACACACGTTATAGTTAGGAATTAGCATTTAAAAAACCTTGCTAATTCACTTAAAAAACCATAGGTTTCACACATGTTATAGTTAGGTGGATATTTCACTCGAAAAAAAACAATGAAATTCCCCCGTTATAGATAACTATAACTCGCGCGGCCGCCACTCTATCACAAGGATGATGTCATTAGTGATGTCATGAGTGATGCCACTGACCATGTCATGAGTGATGTAATATGTGACGTCATCAGCAGCGGACTGCGGTCGCGCCAGTTATAGTTATCTACCCCGCCGGTTTGTGCCCCCCAGCATGAGGCTACAGCCAAGAACACCTGGGATGAGCTGAGGCGCTGCTCTGCCTGCGGCGACCCGGAAGTCAGGCAGAGTCCGCCTGGCTGTGGGTGGGGCCTGTGAGTGCAGCAGCATTTGTGGTGGTGGTGGTATGAAGAACCTGGGTTTCTTCAACGTTCACACAGAACATGTACACGCTTTCCGTTAACAGAATGTCTTAGCTCATGCTCTGTGTACGTCCATATACACATTGTATGATCAGTAAAAATGTGTGTATCATACAAGAGCTGAGCAGCGGCAGCTTGAAGGTGCGGGCCAGTTTCCTGCAGGCATCAGGCCTAGGTCTTGATGGTGGGAAGTTGCAGCCTGCAGCTGGAGTCGTCTGCCTGAAGTGGGAGCGCAGCCAAGGCCGGGATGCCCTCGCCGGCGGTCATACAAAGCGACTGGCTGCCCGCCAAGTGCAGAGTGAGCCCAGAGAGAAGTGCAGTGCAGGAGACACGGAAGGCGATTACCAGGGGATGAGGTGTCGCTCCTGCCACTGAACAGAACACCCAGCAATTCGACCCTGGTGCCAGTTACAAGACTACACCGGCTGGAAAGATATAAGCATATTAGAGCAGCCTGCATAAGATCGCCAAACATGTGAGAGGCCTGGCAAGGAAGAGGAGGATGGGGGTATCACTCAGCAACACTGAGTGGGGCCGAGTTCCAGCGGAGAAGTGGCAGCAGCAGGCCTGCTGAAGACACCTAAAAAAGGTAGCGTTGAGCGATTGTAGGCAGCTTTAGTGTGCCACACAGCCCCATGCCGGCCCTACAAACATTCCCTACACCAGCAACCCCAGACCTGCATGGAAAGGACCACTGTGCCAGTTTTTTAGCATTGTGGGAATCCCTCACTCGACACAGTATAGCAGCGCACACCCGCCAATACTGGCATCAATCTCAGCCCCAAGGTGCTTGTTACTGTATGCATGTAGCTGTAGTTATCGCCGAGCCCAGGGCTACCACCTGCTTCTTTAGCCTCTGGCTATGCTTTACCTGGGTTGCCTGGCCTTTAGTAGGTAGCAGTTTTACATTAAGGCTGATGCGGCCGTTCCTTCCCCTGCTGTTAATTAATCCCTTTGTTACCACCTCCCTCCCGTTGCTTCACACTTCACAGCATAGGCGTGGTGAAACCTATGCCTCCAGAAATGCTCTACAGGATCGGGTAGGTTGGGGAGGGTGCATGCCCTGCTGGCTTTACTATGGGGGTCAGGAGGGGGTAGAGGGGTGTGGGGGGGTTGGTGGACAATCACCAATGTTTTGTCTGGAGAAACCTTGGGTTTCTCTACACAGTGTTTCATATCCCATGCCCGTGGGCATTTGCACACAGCTCATGCCAGGCAGAGACAGGCTCACTTGCCTGCTCAGTCTTGTTTCCCCCTTATGGCTCAGCGTTAGTCAGCTCTGCACCCCTGTGCTTTATGTCGTGCTTTCTGTGCCTGTGTTGATTGCTCAATCACCTGTGAGTTTATTCTGTAGCTCGCCTTACATACAGAGTAGTGTCCAGACAAATAGGTGGATTTAAGGCTTGCGTTTGGTGTTAGTGAAAGGTGCCACATTAAAATCACTGAGGAAGTTTCTTATGTTACCCTCTTGTGCTCATCAAGTTTTCACGGTGGACCCTCGGATTAAGCTTTTGTCGCTGCCCACCAGCATTACTGAATCTTCTAACACTTCTCAGTAGTGCAGGTCGAGCTTCTTGCACTGCCCACTAGTGCGCATCTAGCTTCAGACTGCGCATGACTCTGTACCTGATTTCTCACATTGCCCACTTCGCTTGCTACCCTCTAGTGTACGTGTAGCTTGCTACCGTGCCCACAAGAGAGACACACAGCTTTTCACCCTTCCTACTTGTGAACATATAGCATCTTGTGCTGCCGAACAGCAGTCATCCAGGCATTACCTCTGCTCACAGGTGAATATCGAAATTCTCTGAACAGAAGTAATAAACATAAGACACATGAAACGGTAACAGGTAAGAACGGCACCATGGAAAATTTTGAGGCACAAAAACGAGAATTCACCAAAAAGTAGTTGCTGTTGCTGAACCATCAAAACGGGTTCAACCCTTTAAGGAGGGCAAATCCGGTGCTCGTTCCTCCGGGTAGTTTTCAAGCTCTGTTATTTCTCAGCTCACTCAACACACTCAATGGTTCTTGGTTGCAAGGTCCTGGTATATGATTGCCCGTGTCCTTGCTTTGTGGAGCGTTCATGCCTGTGACCATGATGGTTCCTTCTGCTTAGACTTTGGCCTGTGTTGGCCTGGCATCTTGTATTTGCACACCTACCTACTGAATTAATGATTTTTGATGCTAGAATACCGCATGTGGCTGTGTAATGGCTTGCACACCACAGGACTAATGTTTTTAGGCCTGGCATTTGCCAAGACCGTTTGATTTTAATAAAATGATATGCTTAAAATACTTCTGTCTAGGGACCGTCAGCTAGCCCTCTTTGTTCGTTGGACTGTTTTTGTCATTCACATGTTTCTTCCACCCACTCCAGCATAGAGCATGGGTAAGTGGTCAGCTAACTTCACTATGAGTGATGACATCCTGCCCTGTCACATAGAGCACGTTCACATACAGTGTAGTTTCCAAAATGCCAGAGGCTACAATGTGCTTCTTGAGAACAAAAATATTTTTAGCTTTTAGCAAAAAAAAAAAAATTCCTTGAGGCCACCTCGGCTTCCACAGCAGTATCGCTTATAAAACTCTGACAACACAAAGATGTGGCCTAACGGCTAGGGTGGTGGATATCAAATCTGGGCAACCAGGTTCGAGTCTCGGCAATGACGCTCAACATTCTGTTTTTCTGGGCAAATCACCTAATCTCCCTGTGCCTAGCAAAAATGAATGTGTTCTTGTGTAACCCAACTGGTGCTCATGTAAAGTGCTCTGATACCCGATACATTCGGGTCGCGTTCACGCTATTTAAAATCTCCAGGAAAAAAAGCAAAAAGGTTGGCAGCAATGCCACACAGATTGGCTTAGACATTGCTGTTGATGTTGTACTCGGTCTCTGATCTTGCACATGCTCACCTCTGGTTTATGTTATATTGGCTGCTCCTAAAGCTCTGCAAACAGTCAGATCTGCGACTGTCTCAAATCTTGTATTTGCAAGACCTTCTGATTCCTGGTTCTTGCATCATTTGTATGTATAATTTTGATGCCTGGTGTATGTATATATATATATAAAAACACAGCTTTGAGCATCATACTGTAACGAGGTCAGAGGCTTATCAATGGTGAACTGTGCGTCCCTGAAGCATTTATACTTTGGTTTTATTTTCAAAGTGACTGTTGTGTCATACGTAGCAGCACCGCTTTTTAAGTATTTTTATCCATTTTGAGTGTTATATTTACAGGCAATATACTACGAGTGATGGGCGCTGCATTGTCAATGTATAGAATATTCCTACTAAGGCGGATATCACAATTAGTCTTGAAATACAATGAATATGTTTCATGCTTTTAAAATTACGGTAAAACATTGAGAATTGATTATTAGAACTGTGCGAAATATTTGCATTTGTTTTACGAGTTATAGCATGTATATATCAAAGCATTGCTTGAAAGTATTTCTTTTGTGTTTATCAATGCCTTAAGAGGGAAGGACACACTATATATACTTACCTAATGGTGGCTCCAATCAGATTGACAAAGGCTTCTGCGAAGCCGAAACGCGTCTCTCGTATGTGCGGGTCGAGGGTGACCTGAAATATTAAAAGAAGCCATATTCCTAACAGCCTGATGTCCGTGCCTTCTTTGTTGGAAGCATCTAAGGAAGCGGGATTGTTTGTTCATATATATATCTTTCTGCCCATCATCAAATATGAACTATGCCCAGACTCAAATTGATCTGTTCCTGTGTTCTGGAAAACTTAAGTTGAATAAGTGGTTCAATACGAAACCACAGCGATATGAAACTGTAAGTGACAGAGAAAGTGAGAGCAATTTGAATATGGTGGATATTGAATTGTTACATGCTCTACAAAACATGACAGATGATACTGATGTAAGTGGATCAATACCAGACTGGGAAGCATGGGGTGAAAATCTAGAAGGTAACCCTGGGAGTAAGTTCAAACCCAAATCAGTGTTTCTCCCCAATATACAGTGTGTGGCCATTGATATATTTGAGAAGGGGGTCTTGAATGACCTTCATAAAATTAGATACAGGTAGATACCATGCAATAAGAAAAACCTTACAGTTGAACAAATCACCTCCATTGATAATTTAAAGGCGGATCAAGGTATTGTAATTTGCCAATCAGACAAGGGAGGCAACGTGGTTGTCCTAGACAAACAGAAGTATTTGACAGAGGGATTAAGACAACTTAATGATAACAAATGTTACTGTAAGACAAACATGGCCGAAGTATTAAAATCTAACACCATGTATAGAGAGACATTGGTTGAATGGAAAGAAAGAGGGTTGTTGGAATGGGAGGAATTTAACTATCTGTACTGTGCGCACCGCAGAGTACCGATCCTCTATCTACTCCCTAAAATTCACAAGGACATTTCTAATCCGCCAGGGCGACCTATAGTTTCCTCCATAGGATCGCTATTAGAGAATACATCAAGATTTATTGACTACTATTTAAGATCTTATGTAGTGGCTTTACCCTCGTATCTTAGAGACACAACCCTTTTTTTAACCATCATTGATGGGATACACTGGGAAAACAATTTCACTTTAGTTTCCCTTGATGTAAGTAGCCTCTATACTAACATTGAACATGATTTAGGCCTTCAGGCTGTCCAACACTTTTTTTAAACCGGATCTATTTAACTTTTTCATCATTCTCAGATGTTAATGATGATGATTGAGATTTGTTTAAAGAACAACTTTTTCATCTTTAACGACACCATATATAAGCAGTCACAGGGCACAGCAATGGGATCCTGCTTCGCCCCCAGCTACGCAAACTTATTCATGGGCTGGTGGGAGGAGCAGGTTGTCGCTGAAATGGCAGAATTCAACAACGTGGCCCTGTGGCTGCGTTATATCGATGATATTTTCTTTATTTGGTGCGGAGATGAAGGGTCAGCTAGTATCTTCATTGACGAACTGAATAGAAATAGACTGTACCTGCAGTTTACAGAAAACATCAGTAGGAACTCAATGGAGTTTCTAGATGTTCTTTTGGAAGTCAAAGACAATCAGCTGACGTCCAAATTATTTCGAAAAGAAACCGCAGGCAACAGTATCCTTAATGCTAACAGCAGCCATCCACGGAATTTGGTACATAGTATCCCATATGGAGAGCTGTTGCACGCTAAGAGGGACTGCAGTACTGATGCTGCTTACAAGTGTGAGGAAGTGATCAAGTGCCAAAGGTTTAGAGAGAGGGGATATAGCACGAAAACTGTTAATGATGCAATCTCCAGAGTAGAGATGAAATCTCGTAATGAATTAATATATCCCAAACAAAAAGAAACAAAGAGGGAGAATATCAGATTCATCACCACTTTTTCAGGACAAGCTAGTGAGGTACGTAAAATATTTAAAAAACATTGGCATGTACTACTCACTGAGGAACATCTTAAAGAGGATCTGGGAAGCAATCCACAGATCACCTTTAGGAAAGGGCGATCTCTAAGAGATGAACTTAGTCACAACCACATTACAGATCGAGACATAAATATGTGTTCGGGCACACCTGGCTTTAGGTGTTGCCGAAATGTAAAGCATGCAGAAGTAGTATTGACTGTAACAAATTGCAAGTACCAAATTCTAAAAGGGAATTTGTGATTAGGAAGAAACTTACCTGTAATACCACGTATTGCATATATGTCTTGATCTGTCCATGCAATAAGTGGTATATTGGCAGCACGAAACATGCAGCCAAGAAACGAGTATTGGAACATCTTCGTGCCATACGTAACAACAACAAACAGTACCCCATAGCTCGCCATTTCCATGAAAAGCATTTACAGGATGATACGCTAGTCCGTATGGTGATGATTGATTCTGTTAATCTGGGTGTGAGAGGGGGCAATAGAGAATTGTCATTAAGGAAATTGGAATCCCGTTATCTTGTGGATCTGGAAAGTTTGTCACCGAAAGGGTTAAATTTGAGCGAAGAATTAGCAATACATCCGTATGAAAAACTAACTGAATAGGAGGTATGTATACCAGTCTGGTTTTAAGATTTTTAAATTTTGCTTTATTTTCAGATGGGGGTCACCTCTTTTGCAACATGGAAAATCTATAACTTAAGGAAGATTCGTTGGACTATTTTTGGCATTTATGAAGTTTATATGGAGTCAACTCAATTTATATCAGGATGTTAGAATATCAGATAGATATGTGATTAACTGATTGGGATATGTTAGCTAGCCCATTTGGGAGTAATCAGAGCCATAGACTTTTCAATTTGTGTGTTATGACGTTGTTATTTTAATTAATCATGCCCACTTGGGTTGAAAGATATAGTTTGGATATTACATCCTTATTAATCATGTTGACAAAATACAGCTATCGTTAACTCATGAGGCTGTTTCTGTCATCGGCTTCATAACAGTAATGCACTGTTGAGATTGCGCGACAAAAGAAGAGCTAGAGAACAATGCCTAAATGTAATAATACATGTTTTAATTAGAGCCATAGACTTCTTAATTTGCGTGCTATGACGTTGTTATTTTCAATTAATCATGCCCACTTGGGTTGAATGAAAAAGTTTGGATATTATATCTTTATTAACTACGTTGACAAAACACAGCTATCGTTAACCAATGAGGTTGTCTCTGTTATCGGCTTCATAACATTAATGCGCTGTGGAGACTGCACGATAAAAGAGGAGCCAGATAACAATGCCTTAATATAATAATATATGGTCCAACGATATTATTTATTTTCAAATGGATTTCGATTCATGTGATATCCGCATTTTATTTTTCTGTTATTACGTGTTATGTAAATCTCGAAGACAGATGCATTATGGAAATGATTTAATATTGAAGTATAATATATTGAGAATATTGTAATTTACAGCTACGATATTAATTGTTACTCTATGTGTGATAACATATGGGACATTCAATGAGTTTATGATATTACAAGATGGCCGCGAAAGTTGCAATAACAATTCTCGCACTGGTGTGGTGAGTCCGTTTTTGAATACGATGAAAAAGATGTATTTAAACATGGTGGATTTGAACTTGTACGAGTGTGATCAAGCCGTAAAGGTGAAACGCGTCGTTTTTTACTTGCCAAATAAATTAACTGCATTCAACCTGGGTGTCCGAGTGTTTCTCGTCATTGCAGGAACCTGTGGAATGCATATATATATATATATATATATATATATATATATATATATATATATATATATTACCTACTGGCGGTCGCCAGTAGGTAGTTATAGTTAGGACCCCTTTTCCATAGGAAATCCGCAACATTCTATTTTGAATAACTTTGGCGCCGGTCGACGAATCCTCGCGAATTTCTCAAAATAGGTGGGGCGCTATGCTCCGCTCCTACCCTGAAAGTCTCGGGGGGATTCGTGAAGCGGGGGCTGAGATAAAAGGGGGGTCCCAAAACGCGTTTTTCCCATGCATTTTTCCATAGGACCTTTAGACAGGGCTACAGCCCGAACGGCTGAACAGAATTACTAGAAATTTGGCAGAGAGGTAGTCCCTAGGTCAAGGAAGTGCCTTTTGTAGGTTTGGTGTAAATCTGTTCAGTAGGTCCTGAGAAAATAGCATTTAAATCAATATATATATCTGAGCCAGCTTACGGTACGCTTACCGTAAGCTTACCGTACGCGTACGGTGGCGTGCGCGAGCGCGATTCTGATTGGCTGTTAGATCTTAGTAAACATTCGAATCGGCCGAAACCAGGAATCGGCGGCCGCCATTTTGTGTGTTTCACTCAGAAAAAAAAGAGTGAAAACAAGAAAAGGGGGCAAGGAGGAGAGTTACAGACCCCCTTACATTTGTGAGGGGGTCAAAGAAGGACAGAAAAGTACAAAGAAAACATTTATTGATTTTTAAAAAAATCACGGGGTACGCGTACGGTAAGCTTACGGTAAGCGTACGGAAGAAAAAAAAAATTAAAAAAGAAATGAAATGCAGATTTAAGAGTTTAGATATTAGGGGGCTCTAAAAAGAGCCGTTGTGTTTATGAAGTGATTTTTTAAGTGGTACCTACAAGTAAGTACCGATGCAGAGTCTAAGGTTCAAGAGGAAGACTCTGTTCCCTTCATCATTGAAGTGCACACCATCTCCTCTATAAATGTCTTGCATGTCATAACGCAAGTTGTTGTGGTAAATGGCACCCATACCATAGTCACGGAGGAAAGCAGAAACAGATTTGTTGACGTGCTTTCTTGCTTTGTCAATTTGCGGACAGAAATGATTGGACCAGTTCCATTTTTGCCTTTGGCATATGTTGGAAAACACAAAGGCAGTTTTAGGGAAAAGTGAAAACAGTTGTGCAAAGGTGTCCTTCATAAGCATTTCCAGACCTACCCCAGTCAAAGTGCCTAGGTCATTGCCACCACAGTGCACTATTATGAGGTCAGGGTGTTGGATTTGCATGAAGGATTTCACCAATGGCATCAATTGGTGCCACTTTAACCCTCTCTGACCAATCCATTTAATGTCTACATTTGGCAAAGCAAGGTCTCTCACCATACCTGTTTTCTCTGCAAACTTTTCACTCCAGAAGACATAGCTGTGCCCTACAATCCACACTGTGAACATCTTCAAAGGAGAACTGGATGCACTCAGGAGGTGTCTTTCAGTAGAATGGCAATATGAAAAGAAAGACAGTTAGGAAATGGAGGCATACATATTTTTTTCAAAACAAAAAGAACTGATTGGCTATTTCGTACCATTCTAGAATAAAAACTAGGCTGTATGTGTAAATTATTAGAAGCATGTTTTGTATTGGTACAAAAAAATGTGTTACCAAAGAACAGTACTATGGATTTGCTGTTAGGTTTGAAAAGTCAAGCACTCTTGCTCTGTGGAATTGAAACATTGTGTGGCGAACTTCTGACCTAACTCCACACAGCAGTGTTCCATGAGCTGTTGCTATGGTAGCAGGCAGAAGTCAAGTTGGGGGAAGGGTACTAGGCAGAAGTCAAGTTGGGGGCAGGGTACTTTTGGAAAAGGGTTGGTTTTCAACCAATAGAAATGTGTGATTACATTTGAAAAAAAGGGGGAAGCACTGAGATTTGAAACTTACATGTATATGTGTGGAAAAATAGAGGGAAACTTTGCCATTTTCTGGTTCTGCTGAGAGGAGAGAGGTGTAGAGAACAGAGATCCTGGCTCTGATAATCTGCTGTTTGAGTGCCACATTTCTTTCACAACTAACTAATTTTAAAGGTGAGTTATGAGTTTGAGAGGGGATGTATATGGTAAATTAAGAAATGAATAATAGAATTGGAATTCCTTTTGTAGAAGTTGTGTTTATTATTTTCTGTTTTGGGAGAAATTTAAATGTGAGGAACATGTAAAATAATATGGACTATTTTTTCATGATAAAGTAAGGTGTACTGGTAAAAATAAGGAATACTTTAAGGGTTTGAGGTTGCAGTCAGTAATGCAAATACATTCAGCATCACTAAGGCTGGTTGCCCTTGCTGGAGTGTAGGCAGTCACCGAGGATACACATGGTGGTGGTCTGAAAAAGCAGTTTGGACATGGGCTTTTTAAAAAAATCTAAAAAGTGGATTCATAATGTGTGAGTCTGTAAAAGTGATTTTCACTTGCCAAAAAAAAGAGCAGTAAGTGTGCATTTAAATTGGCAAAGAAATTTCGTTTTGTGACTAATGTGAAAACATGACTCTGTGTGCAAATAGGAATTACAGGCAGAGATTTATTGTATTTTAAAATGTTTAAAAAATATTAATACTTTTTTCTTTTTTTTCAGATTGATATATAAAATTTTCGAAAACTAGAACCATTTTTAAAGCAATTTTTTTTAAAAAAAACAAATGAATAAATATTTTTTTGAGTGGGTATGGTAAGTCAATAATAATAATTGTAGTGTTTCAAAGTCCTTGTAATGCGATTATTGATTTTTAGTGTTTTTAAAAAAAAAAAAAAAAAAATTACGCGCAAAAAAGTTTTTAAAAACATCTATAAAAAAAAGATGAAAGATAAGGTTGGCTCTTAAAAGAGCCGTTGTGTTCATGCAGGGAGAGAGGAAAGAAAGAATGGGAAAATTAGTCTCTGTGACAAGTGTGCTGATCTATTTTGAGGTTCACTAGGGAAACACTGGTCTCCCTATGACAAATTAGATCATGACAAGAGGCACATCGAATATCAACCCTCCGAAATCGAGGGTTAATTTCCAGAGGGCCAGCAAAAGGAGATGCTCCCCCCACAGATGAAGGGCTCACCTGACCTGCAGAAGAAGGAGTCAGCCCTGCAGATGATGGTCCAGGCTGAGCTGCTGTGGATGTGCTTGGTTGACTTTCTGAAGGGTTACCTCCAAAAAGTCGAGCATGTGTCCTTCTGTGTACATCCCTGAGGTGCCTCATCATGGTATGATTCCCAAAGGAATACTTCCTGTCAGGATTACCTCTTGAAAGTACACGCTTACACATCTTGCAAGTCACTAAGGGTGCATTTACCTTTAGCTGGCCTTCAGGAAAAGTAAAATAATCCCATACATAAGAGGTCTTTTGTTTCCTTGCTCTCTGCCTCAAGGTAGTGCTGCTAGTGCTAGCCTCACTCTCAGAAGAGCTCTGCTGTTCTGCCATCGTATCACAAAGACAACCCAGCTCCTTCTCCTAAGGGATCACAAGCAGAAATGAGGGGAATGGGTGTGGTGTAGGAGAGTTCTAGAACTGAAAGTAGTTTCAACCAATCAAAAGTTGTGTTTCATGATCACATGACCTACCGTACGCTTACGGTACGCTTACGGTACGCTTACGGCAAAAGTGCGCATGCGCGTAAAAAAGACACGCGCTTGCGCGCATGCGCATAACAGTCACTACACGACACTTCCGCGTAACGTGCGCGTGTAGCGTACATGCGTACGCGTCCCACGCGGAGTACGCGCGGCTACGCAAATTGCGTAACTATACGCAAACAGCGTAGATAAATTACGGGCGTTGCGTAAACCGTACGCTTACCGTAAGCTTACGGTACGCGTACTAAAAAAAAAGGAAAAAATGTACTGGAAAAAATTATAACATGTTTATTTTATGAAATATATTTAAAAAAACATATTAAAGAATTTTAAAAATTTAATCATAGTCTTTATAAAAGGTTAGAACATTAAATTAAAAATATGTTTAAAAAAATAGAAGAAAAAAAAAAAATTAGCATTTAAAAAACCTTGCAAATTCACTGAAAAAACCATGGGTTTCACACACGTTATAGTTAGGAATCAGCATTTAAAAAACCTTGCTAATTCAATGAAAAAACCATAGGTTTCACACACGTTATAGTTAGGAATTAGCATTTAAAAAACCTTGCTAATTCAATGAAAAAACCATAGGTTTCACACACGTTATAGTTAGGAATTAGCATTTAAAAAACCTTAGAAATTCAATGAAAAAACCAAAGGTTTCACACACGTTATAGTTAGCTGGACATTTTACTCGTAAAAAACCATTGAAATTCCCCCGTTATAGTTAGTTAAGCTAACTATAACTCGCGCACCCGCAATGCACTGCTGATGACGTCACATATTACATCACTCATGACATGGTCAGTGACATCACTCATGACATCACTGATGACATCTCAAATGACATCACTGATGACATCACTGATGACATCATCCTTGTGATAGAGTGGCAGACCTCCTCTCACCCTAATATAACCTTTGATACACACATTCATAAATAGAGACTAAACTTTTCAAAACAATGGACATACCAATACCAGTTACAACAACCTCTTCAGTAATTCTAAGATCCACATACACATCCACTCATTCACCAACAGTCCTATACAGTCACTCATACATGTACTCACTCATCATATGTACTCATACACCTATACATCCTGTTACACAATGCCACTCATCCGTAGAGTTACTCACACACATAGTCACTCATGCTAATAAAGAATCAAACATCCATTTACTTGCATATACAGTAATACACACACCACCACACTTACTTCTACGGAAACTTGCACATACTTAGTCTTTTAAACAATCACTTATAGAAACACATACTTATTCACACAGGAACTCTTTCAATCTCTCATTCTCACATATACTCACTTATATACACCAATAGTCACATATACTAGTTAAAAACATATGTAGTTACTCATAAAGACACTGTAGAGACAGTCATTCACTCACTAACACACCCATGCACACACTCATCCACCCATGCAGTCCTGCACACATACTATCTTCAACACATACAAACAGTGAGTCACTCATTCATGCACCTATGCACTACGTAATACCCCCCATCGAACCATACAGACATCAGACACTTATACTGATACTCAAAAAACCAACTAATAACCTATATAGACACTCAAGTAGCTACTCACCAACCCATGCAGCCACTTATACACAAAGTGAGAGACTGATACAGATATTTACATATTTAAACATTACTCACTAAGCCATGTATTCACTAAGATACACTTAATCAGTCAGTTACACAATCAATTTTTCAAAAACAAATCATCCATTTAGACACTTATATACCCATTTATTCTTCCATCGACCTTGAGATATACATATATAAAACATATTTAATTTTCAGAAAAACACACATTCACGGGATGATGTCATCAGTGATGTCATCAGTGATGTCATTTGAGATGTCATCAGTGATGTCATGAGTGATGTCACTGACCATGTCATGAGTGATGTAATATGTGACGTCATCAGCAGTGCATTGCGGGCGCGCGAGTTATAGTTAGCTTAACTAACTATAACGGGGGAATTTCAATGGTTTTTTACGAGTAAAATGTCCAGCTAACTATAACGTGTGTGAAACCTTTGGTTTTTTCATTGAATTTCTAAGGTTTTTTAAATGCTAATTCCTAACTATAACGTGTGTGAAACCTATGGTTTTTTCATTGAATATATATATATATATATATATCACTGAAAAAACCATAGGTTTCACACATGTTATAGTTAGCTGGACATTTCACCCGTACAAAACCATTGAAATTCCCCCGTTATAGTTAATTCAGCTAACTATAACTTGCGCGCCCGCAATCCACTGCTGATGACGTCACATATTACATCACTCACGACATGGTCAGTGACATCACTCATGACATCACTGATGACATCTCAAATGACATCCAGTGAATATGTTTCTTTCTGAAAAATAAATATTTTTTATATATGTATATCTAAAGGTTAATGGAAGAAAAAATGGGTAAATAAGTGTCTAAATGGATGTCTTTTTGTGTAAAATTAATTGTATAACTGACTTATTAACAGTATCTTAGTGAATACAAGTATTAGTGAGTAATGTTTAAATATTTAAATATCTGTATCAGTGTCTCACTTTGTGGCTAAGTGGCTGCATGGGTTGTAGAGTAGCTACATGAGTGTGTATATGGGTTATTAGTTCGTTTTTAGAGTATAAGTATGAGTGTCTGTATGGTTCAGTGGGGTTCAGTGGGGGATGTTACTTAGCGTATGGACGCATGAATGAGTGACTCACTGTTTGTATGTATTTTGAAGACAGTATGTGAGCAGGACAGTATGGGTGGATGAGTGTGTGTATGGGTGAGTAAGAGAGTGAATGACTGTCTCAATAGTGTCTTTATGAGTAAGTCCATATGTTTTGAACTAGTATATGTGAGTATTGATGTATATAAGTGAGGATATATGAGAGTGAGATATTGGAAGAGATCCTGTATAAATAAGTATGTGTTTCTATAAGTGATTGTTTTAGAGAGTAAGTATGTGTACGTTTCTGTAGAAGTAAGTGTACGGGTGTGTGTATAGCTGTACATGCAAGTAAATGGATGTTTATTTGCATGTGTCAGTATGTGTGTGAGTAACTCTATGTATGAGTGTAGGTGTGTAACAGGATGTATAGGTGTATGAGTACATATGATGACTGACTACATGTATGAGTGACTATATAGAAGTGTTGATGAATGAGTGGATGCGTATGTAGATTTTGGAATTACTGAATAGGTTGTTCTAACTGGTATTGGTATCTCTATAGTTTTCAAAACTTTAGTTTGTATTTTTCAATGTGTGTATCAAAGTTTACATTAGGATAAGAGGAGGTCTGCCTCTCTTACACAAGGATGATGTCATCAGTGATGTCATCAGTGATGTCATTTGAGATGTCATCAGTGATGTCATCAGTGATGTCACTGACCATGTCATGAGTGATGTAATATGTGACGTCATCAGCAGTGGATTGCGGGCGCGCGAGTTATAGTTAGCTGAACTAACTATAACGGGGGAATTTCAATGGTTTTGTACGAGTGAAATGTCCAGCTAACTATAACATGTGTGAAACCTATGGTTTTTTCAGTGAAAATATATATATATATATATATATATATATATATATATATATATATATATATATATATATATATTCACTGAAAAAACCCATAGGTTTCAGGCATGTTATAGTTACAAATTAGCATCTAAAAAAACCATTGAAATTCACTGAAAAAACCATAGGTTTCAGGCACGTTATAGTTAGAAGGTAGAATTTAAAAAAACCTTAGAAATTCACTGAAAAAACCATAGGCTTCAGGGACGTTATAGTTAGTTGGACATTTCACTCGTACAAAACCATAGAAATTCCCCCGTTATACTTAGTTCAGCTAACTATAACTCGCGCCCCCGCAATGCACTGCTGATGACATCACTTATTACATCATTCATGACATGGTCAGTGACATCACTGGTGACATCACTGATGACATCACTGATGATATCATCCATGTGAAAATCTGAAGCACCTCCTCACACCCTAAAATAACCTTTGATACACTGTCTCCGAAATACAGAATACTACTTTTGAAACCATAGACACACCAATACCACTTACTACATATCTACTCACTGGTTCTTAGGACTAAGCACACATCTACTCATTCACCCATACAATCACTCATACATGCTATCACTCATCAATACAACACTATCATGTACACTCATACACCTACACAGACACTCACACACCAACACTCATCCAGAGTTACTCACACACCTAGTCAGTCATGCAAAGAATCAATCACACTTCCATTTACTGACCTACAGAGTTATACACACAACAGATCACTTATTCAAACAGAAACAGATACATAATTACTCTCTTATACAATCACTGATACAAGTACACACTCTGACAAATAGTCATTTATCTACTCCAACGCTCACATGCACTGCCTTTTACATATGTATTTACTTGGACATGTACCACTGAGACACCATTCACTCAGTAACACTCCCATATACACACTGACCCACCCATATAGCTGTTTCCATATGCACTATTGGACCCATACACACAGTGAATCAATCACTCAAACATGTATGCACAGAGTCACACACCTCCCACACACCCACACACACACTCAGACACCCATACAAATATTCTGGCAACCAATCAATAACCCATATAGACACTCATGTAGCTACTAACCAACCCATGGAGGAGCTTATACAACAGCAGATAGACTGATACAGACATTCACACAGTTTAGTCACTAACCCATGCATTCAATAAGACATATGTGATACATCACTTAAACAGTCAGTGACGCACCTATTAAATCCTCCATCCAGACACGTTATACACCCACTCATTCTTCAATACACCTTGGCATATATATATAATACATATTTAAACTTTATAGAAACACACATTCAATGGATGATGTCATCAGTGATGTCATCAGTGATGTCATTTGAGATGTAATCAGTGATGTCACTGACCATGTCATGAATGATGTAATATGTGACATCATCAGCAGTGCATTGCGGGGGTACGAGTTATAGTTACCTGAACTAACTATAACGGGGGAATTTCTATGGTTTTGTACGAGTGAAATGTCCAACTAACTATAACGTCCTTGAAACCTATGGTTTTTTCAGTGAATATATATATATATATTTTTTTGTGTATATGGGTACCTCCTTCACACTCACCTACTCAAATGCTCAAATGTATTTATGGGTTAGTGGGATATGGAGGTAGTCTGGATAGAAGGAAACAAACTATACATGAGAAACATTGCATACTGATTTATTTTATCGATGACCTTCCATACACTTGGAGGGTGAGGAATCTGAATTGGAAGGGTTTATTTGAAAATCGAACACCAATAATCTCAACATCAGGTTCATAACAACATACAACAGACAACATTGTGAGTTTCTGGACATGAAACTGAATGCCAACAATGACAAGTTGACAGCCACTATCTATAGTAAAGCAATAGTAACTAACTCAATACTACTTTCTTTTAGTGGAGACCGACTGTATTGAAATGGAATATAGCGTACTGACAAATGTTAAGGGTAAGAAGAATCTGCTCCACAAAAGAGGAATATGAGATAGAGGAGATCAAGATCATGAAAAGATTTATTCAACATGGGTACCAACCAAGTGATCCCAGTAATCTGAGAGAGTGCCTGTGAAAAACCGAGAGGCTCATTACTTTATTAACAAAATGAGAGATCACTGAAAAGAAATAGTGATGAAAATTACATAGATTATTTCTGGAATTCAAGAAGGCACATTCAAATATCAAAAGTATCCGAAAAAAGAATTGGCAAATTCTGGAAAAAGATCAGCACTTAAAAACACTTATTGGCTCTGGTCCATCAATAACCTCCAGCAAACCTACATCATTAGGTGCCATTTTCACACAAAGCTTTCATGATCCTGAAAGAGGAAATAGTTGGCTGATAGAAGGTGGAAAAAGCTTTGTCAAATGCAGAACATGTAAAGCCTGCCAATATGGACAGAATCAGAAAAACGTATAAAATATTTGAAGGATGCACACTTGCAACAAAAGATAAAATAACTTGCAATATGGAATATGTGAACTATGCACTTGAATGTGGAAAGCTTTACATTGTGAGTACAATCAAGAAATTAAAAATAAGAATTGTCCAACACATAAGAGCAATCAGAAACAGTGAAAAGAGCTACCCAATGACCAACCTCTTTGTGAAGCACAGCCTGGGTTCTCTATAAGAGTGTAGGTACAATGGGATCAAAGATATAAAGGTGCACACTGAGGAGGTAACAGAGAAAAAGAACTGAGAAGACAAGAATCTAGATTAATTCTAACCTGGGTACAGAGATACCTTGGGGGTCATAATATGGCCACGGAGCTCTATGTACATTTATATATCCTGAAGTACAATGTGATATTCTGAATTCTATGTGTTCATATGTGCATTTTTACTTGACTAATTTAACCATCATGCTGATGAAGAAGAAGAATGTACCTAAATCTCGTAAAGAATTGGCTAAAGGAATAGTGCATGGCACGGATGAGATGTATTAACCTGGAGGGTGTAGAAACCACAAACCCCTTCATTCCAAACATCTAAACAAGAGAGGTTTAGATTTTGTAGGCTCTTCTATGTATATTTAAAGAAGTCCCTTTTGTAAAATGTATTTATTGACCAAATAGCACGTTATCCTTAAATTAGTGCAATATTTCAGGAAAGTTCAAATTTATAACTAAGATATTAGAAAAAGCACTTATAGAAAAGTTAATGTGCAATGAATAGATTCAGGAAAAGCTCTTGGCAATTTACTTTGTGGATAAGTGGCAGTAAGAAAAATGTAAAATGTGCACTGAAGGCACCAACGGCTAGATGTATGACCCTATCAATTTGCAAGTCGCAAATTATATTGTTTAAAAAGTTAACTGCGGCCCTCCCTGCGCAGCTCCGCCTGGAAGCTGCTGCCCACTGCAGGTCTACTGACCCGTGCTGGTTGGTGTTTGAGGCCCTCCCCCACCCACAGGCTCCCGCCTGCACCTCATCCTTGGTAGGCTAGTGGGGAGCATCTTTGCTCTACTCCTGGTCTGACTTCTGTCCTTGTGCTTTCTGCCTCTTTTTCCCCTCTGCTTTCTTTGCACTATTTTTTAAAAACTTTTTTCTCTTTTCACCCTTTTTGCATACATTTTCACTTTTTCTCCCTCTCTTGTGCTATGCCTCGACCGCTGCTTGACACCCGCTGCCCCACCCCCCGCCCCCTTCCAGTGCTGTGTTTCCTGCTTCCTAATTCCCACCACCTAGCTGTCCAGCCCTCCCCCTCACACTACTTAATGGTGACCTCTGTGCCAGTAAAGGAGCAATTTTACTGACCTTGTCAGTGAATTGCTTCTCTCCCTTACCAGCTCTGCCTGGTAGCTGATGCTCCTTGCAGGTCCACTGATACTTGCTGGTTGGTGTTTGAGGCCCTTCTTCACCCACAGGCTCCTGCCTGTGCCTCATCCTGGGTGGGCTTGTGGGTAGCATCTTTGCTCTGCAGCTGGACTGCCTTCTGTCCTTGAGCTTTCTGCCTCTTTTTCTCCCTCAGCCTTTGTTGCACTCTTTTTATAGTTTGTTTTCTCTTTTCCCACCTTTTTGTATACTTTGTTCACTTTTTCACCCTCTTTGCACAGTGCCCATGCCACTGCTGGACCCTCGCCCCCTTCCAGTGCCATGTATCCCACTTCCCGAATCCTGCCTCCCAGCTGTCTGGCCCAAGCCATCACACTACTTAATGGTGGCTGTTGCACCAGGACAGGAGAAATTTCACTGACCTTGTCAGTGAACAGCTTCCCTCCCTGCACAGCTCCGCCTGGTAGCTGCTGCCCCTTGCAGGTCTACTGACCATTGCTGGTTGGTGTTGGAGGCCCTCCTCCACACACACAGGGTCCCGCCTGCGCCTCACCCTGGTGGGCTAGTGGGGTGCATCTTTGCTCTGCTGTTGGTCTGCCTTCTGTCCTTCTGCTTTCTGCCTTTTTTCCCCTCCACTTTCTTTGCACCTTTTTATACTTTTATCTCTTTCCCCCCTTTTTGCATACTTTTTCCAGTTTTTCACCCTCTTTAGCACCGTGCCCTGCCGCTGCTCATCTTCCACGGCCCAGCTCCCCTTCCATCGCTGCCTTTCCTGCTTCCCACCTTCCAGCTTTTCAGCCCTCCCCCTCACACTACTTAATGGCACCTGCAGTGTGACCACACCAAGGGTGCGCCAAAGGCGCACCAAAGGCAAGCAATTCAATTTATTTATTATGTTTTGGCTCTCAAAAGAGGGCCACATAGAAGTTTACAATGATAAAAGCAGAAGACAAGTACATATCAAGATTATGACATTTGAGAAACATATTTAAGTACAAAAATAACATACAATGACAGATCTACAGCAGGAAGCAATGTCAAACATCTCCAGAGGCATGTTAATAAATAGCTAAAAAACCTTTAAAAAAGTTAAAAATATAGAAACAGAACATTTCATTAGGAGGCCAATAAAGTGCTTGGAGAAAGCCGTTCAAAGTGGAAATGCCCAGACGGATACAAATAGGTTTTAACCATCTGAGACGCAATCTACGGAGCGCAGGGCAGGTCAATAAAACATGCATACAATCCTGGGTACTCAGTTTACATAAATTGCACATAGGAGAAGAACCGTACCATTTGGATAAAAGTAGATTTAAAGGTACTAGGTCGTAACGTAAAAGAAACCAGAATCTACGAATACCATGCGGCAAGTTCCATGTGACATAGGGTTGGGCCAACTTCATCACATAAGAATTAAGGAGAAGGTCTACATCCCTTTTTTCACAGATTAACTTCTTATCAGACTGAAAACATAGTTCCCACGAGGCCTGTTTTAATACGAGTTTTAACTGTAAAGGAGAATACAAAAACAAGGTGTTTTCATCTAATTTTAGAAGGGTTACGGCTTTTCTAAAATTCCTTACAAGTTGTGAAAACTCTTTGAAATTACCCAGTAATTCACTTCTGAGGAGAGCTCTCATCGTCCCTAGTTCAGCTCTAGCCAGGCAGGCCACCCATTTTACTAGGGCACATAGTCCCTGTACCCAACTGCTCCTGAGACCGAAATCGAGCCTACAAGCGGCCAAAGAGCACGCAGTATTCAGAGAAGATAGGGATCTTAAGAGTTTCCCCTCAATCTTATGGCAAAAGTCCCAATATTTCACCTCTATAAGTTCTATACCATACAGTATCGTTGCGGGGATTTTAGACCTGTACACCTCCAGTAAACACGAAAAGTGCCTTTTCCCCGTAGCCTGATAGAGGGAGTTTAAACCTTTGCCATGGGCGAGGGCTTTGCGTGAACTATGCTCAATATGGGGCCTCTCACTCAAGTTAGCCGTGATAATTTTCCCCAGGAAGGTATAGGAGTTAACAACCTCCAGTTTTTGGCCGCCGATATACCATCCAAAATTTACAGATCGGCACTTCTTCTTACCGGCTATGCACATAACTTTACTTTTAGATATATTAATCTTCATGCAATGGGCAGCAGCAAAAACATGAAGGGCATGTAGCCGATTTGTAAGTCCTTTAGGAGTCAAGTCTAGAATAAGGACGTCATCGGCATACATCAAGCAGGATATTGGGGTCCCCCCCATCACCGGAGCAATACCCTCACTGGCAGACAAGGCGGCGGGTAGGTCTACAGTATATAAGGAGAACAAAAGAGGAGCCAATAAACAGCCTTGTTTAAGGCCATTCAAGGACGAAATTTGATGGGAGAGCCCCCTTTCGCCCCCTTGCAAGACACTACACCAAGTCTCTGTATGGAGAGTCCGAACAAGCTCCAATAGATAAGCTGGAACACCAAGAGCTGCCAATTTTCTCCACAGCGTTCTACGATCTACTTTATCGAACGCTGTGGAGAAATCAATAAAAGCCGTATACACCACCCCCCCTCTCACCTGCACGTATTTATCAGTAACCACATGGAGAGCGGTGAGGTTATCTAAAGTACCATGCCCCCTACGGAAGCCAGTTTGTTCAAGAGGCAAGATATTATTCTCCTCGACCCAGTCGGAGAGGAAATTTAAAAGACATTTCGCAAAGACCTTTCCGATAGAGTCGAGGAGGGCTATCAAACGATAATTGCTGGGGCTATCCCTGGTTCCCTTCTTAAAAATAGGGACCAAGATACTTCCCCTCCAGGAGGCAGGTACCGTTTTAGACAAGAAACAGGCTTTAAACAATGGATACAGGATTTTACTCCACCTTAAAGGATCCTGCTTCAGGAGTGTCATAGGGAGTTCGTCAGGACCCATTGCCCCAGAGGCACGCATATTTTTTATAGCCATCTCAATTGCTTCCTCTGTGGGATAATTAATGAGTCCTTCGGGCGTTGCATCTAGGACAATATCTTCACCTGTAATACCATTCCCTGCATAGAGGTCCCGAATATAAGTGATCCATACCTCTTCAGCTATAGGGATGGGGCAAGGGCTTATTCTAGTACCACATCCCTTCCCAATTATTGCCCAAAATTCTCTAATCCTACCATGAACAACTGATTCCCTCAAGTTGATCCAAACTGTATCTTCCTTCTCCTTTTTTATTTTCGCCTTTAGTCTGCATCTCTTTCTTTTTAGTCTAGAAATTTCTTTTTCTCGTTCCATAACTCTATCTAGATATTGCTCACGGACTAGTTTAATTATTTCCTTGTTCAGGATGCGTAGTATACTAGGCACCACTACCCCTTTTCTAGGGCGGGAAGTCTTGTTTACATGTAAAATAATGTTTCGCATGAGTTTTTCAAAATTAACTATTTCTAGACCACGCCACTCATTTAATTCTATTAAAGTTTCACATAATATATCCTGGACCCCATTAATGGCAGAAGGATTCCAAAAACACCTTCCCGTGGAAGCGTGGAAAGCAGCGTCACTGCCGTTAAGGGACCATGGCGCAGTGGGCATGGAATTTAAAGAAATAGTTATGAGCATTACACTATGGTCGCTCAGAGATGTAGGAATAATCTTAAAATCCTGAATACACGGAAACAAGCCATAGTCCGAGATTGCATAATCCAAGATAGAAGACCCAAAAGGAGACTTATGTGTAAATTTGGCAGGCACATCGGACGGGAATCTCCCATTTAATATAAGTCCCTCAACGGCCGCTAGTTCTTTTAGCAGAATCTTCCCTCTTTTGTTAGTCACTAACTTATCTGGGAAGAGGGGTAGGGGAACAAAATGCGCCTCTTCTTTAGATTTATTTCTAAAAAGTTTCAGACTAGCATTGGAAATTTTGCAGTTCAGATCTCCAACGAGAATGATATCCGGAGGGGATGGAACATTTTTAATTTGATCAATATATCGAAATACCTGCTTCAATATGAGATTAAAACGCTCTTCTGGAAGAATATACACATTAAGAATAACAATAGGTGACTTTTTAAAATTACTAAACAGATTTGCTATTGTTATAGCGTGAAAAAATTTACTTGGGTCGGTGTAATGGGAAAATCTCCACTGCAATTTATTTGATAATAGACAAGCGATTCCCCCCCTAGCGTGACCTTTCTTGGAAGGGGCAGCTAGCACTTCCAAAACATAGAAATCCTTCGAAACGTCCAGCATATTAATACACCAGGTTTCCTGTATACAAATCACATTTGCTCCTAAAGAGAATAAAAGGTCAAATTTCTCTGGGCTACTATGAATCCCTGCCACATTCCAAGAAATAATTTTCAATGGGGTGTTAAAGATGGTGAAACAATTTGGGGTTATCTGTGGTCTTAGTAGATAAGGCACTGTGCAGCCAATTCCACCGATTATTATCCTCTATGAAGGAGGAATTCTGAGGCAGAGGGAGTGGCTTTACCTGAGAGACCGAACGTTTCCCCTTAGAGACCCAAATCTTCAGGTCTCTAAGAGGGGAGGCTACCCCATTTTGTTTATCGCCCTTTAGTGCCATCCCAAGGGAAGGGTTGGTATTACCAAGGTTAAAAATAGGGAGAACATCAATACCTGTGCGTTGAAAATTCTCAGCTTGCTGTAATATCAAATTTACAATGATAGGTGAATAAAATTTAACCCTTATACTCAAAACCCTGTCTCCACCAGACAAAGAGACTAGCTCAATGTCCCTAGATTGAATAGGGTGAAGACTTTCAATCTGGCTAAAACGCTTAAGTAGCCATGCTCTGTTTAGGGGAATATCTGCATCGAATAAAGGTAAAAAGTCTAACACGAGAGTGTCCACATGAGCCTTTGAGTTTTTTGGATGGCGCGCAGGAAGAGAGCGGTCTCCAATCTCTGGGGCAGGAGAGAAAGAAGAGGCCAAAGGGTTAAGGGGCCCAAGTTGATATAGGATTGGGGCTCTTGTCGCAGTCGATGGAGAGGAACTCGGAAGAGGGCCCTCCATTTGCGGCAAAACTTCCAAAGACATTGGTGGGCAAAATTCACTTTCCACCTTTAAAGACGTAGAAGTTGGATCCAAGTCTATTTCTTCGTTCTCCGATGCAACTAGAGAGTTTTGGAAGATTATCCGTCGTTGTCTTTTCTTCCTGTATTTTCGGATTGGTTTCCTTTTATTCCCTTTATTATTTCTATGTTTACCGTTTTTTACCTTTACCTCTTGTTTATCTTCAGAAAGTTCTTTTTTATTTTCAGACATGAAGATTGGGAATAAATCTTGAACCACTTTAGAACCGGAAATAGATTTGTTTTCTTCCTCAATCTCTAGAACAGAGTTCTTAACACAATTGGGCACTGCGGTTAAAGGCTGAACTGTAGTATGAATTTCATGAACTATTGCTGCAGCCTTTATGCCAGTATCCACTATGGGCGCATTTATTTTCCCCTTTGGAGAACTGGGTTCAGCCTTGGAGGGGGAAACACTCCTCGTATCTGGTGATTTTTGTAACAATGTCTTCAGTATTTGGGTAACTGAATCCAGGATACAATCCGAGCTGCCTACAAATTTCCCCAGGAGAAATAGAATGGAGGCTAATAATTGTTCCAAAGCAATCATGGATTCTGATATCGGTTTATCACTAGCTTCAGCTGGACGACAAATACCAGAAAAATTGAGACCCGAGCTCCTGGAAACATTTAACAGATCAGACATGTCCTGTCCGTTTAACGAAGGGGTACTACTATATAACATTAGCCCAGAGGGAGTAGCACCCCCAAAAGGCTTAATAGGATCCAGAGTCTCCAAATTAGCTGTATTTACATAGCGGCCGCAAAGTTCAAGATCAATGGATAACGATGAGGGATCCCCACCTAACCTGTCATTCAAAGTAACAGCTTGAGGCATAGGTGGTTGATTCTCTAGTTTTCCTTCAGATACAGGAACTCCGAGATTACTCTCCCCCTCCCCTTCAGGATGTACAGGGCAGGCATTCACCGCTGCTGCTGTTTGCGGTGGCGCGGTCAGCAAGGATGAGGACAAAGAGTTTGTAACAGCTTGAGTAAGATCCTCCTGAACTGCGGAGCGGAGAGCTTCCTTTACAGCAGAATTAGACTTCTTATCCATAGGAATGTCCCATAGCTCAAAGAGTTGGCATTGACCCTTCAACGGGGGATTATTCACAGATTTATTTCTTGTGCGGATGGTATCTATTTTAGCACCAGGTTTTCCTCCCACTAACCTTCCTGAACGGAGTTTTTTAGACATCTTCTGCAGACTTTTCCCACAAATCGATGTTATACAAGTAATTTACCTCCAGAAGAAAAAGTCACAAGATAGTACAAGGTTCTGTCCCGCGACGTGGATGTCAAACTGGATTTATGGCGCCTCCGGGCGCGTAATGCGACGTGCGCGCCGCTAAGCCCCCTGGGAGTAGTAGTCCTCCCCTCGGCTGCCGGTCCGATGGTAGTGCGGCAGCGGGAGGACTACGGGGCTTTAGGAGCAAGTGGCAAGCAGGTAGGGCTTACAGGCAGCAAACAGCGGGTCCTCGGGGTCCGCAAACAGTCACACCCGCTCCACCCTCGGGGTCCGCAAACAGTCACCAGTCCCCAGGGTACCACTGAACTCGAATGACACTCAAAATTCTGCCAACTACCCTGATGGGAGGGCCGAGACTGTAGAGGACCACCAGACGAAGATTAGGTACAGGGCTGCCCAGGATGGAGAGGATGTACAAAGTTCCGTCGTAATCTGCAAGTCCAAGCCTGAAATATATAGAGGGAGCAAGAGGCAGGGCCCAATGGAATGCAGCAACACTGAAGATGCAGGCCACTACGATGATCAATGAGGCAGGAATGGCGGGCAGCCGAAATGTAAAACGAACAGTCCAAAAGACAATCAGGATAGAGTTTCACCACTTAGTCTCCAAAGCGGAGGGAGGTTGCCTACGAGTGAGGACAAGAGAGAGGCATACCAGGAGCACACGCAGTCACAAAAGTCCCCACGTTCAGAGAGGAGTTCAGGAATCCAATAACCAACAAAAAACAAACGAGCTTCCAAAGTTCGAAACTTGCCAAAGAAAGATAAGTGCAGGGGCGCCACCTGCTGGACTTTTGGAGGAAGGAATCTAGCTCTCCTTTTATGGGCTAAGACTCGGAAAGCCAGTGACAGCAATGGATTTAGAATCGCCGGCGTTCACACCTGAATACTCCTCACGTCGTCAACAGCAGGCCAATTCCGAAAAGTATCGAGAGAGCAGCTCTACCGCTGTCAAGAGTCTCTCCAGAGACCGGGGTAGCAGGAAACAAGGCAAGAGAGGAGCGACAAGCTCCGTGAGGTTTTCCCCAGAAACCAGAGGCAAGCATGTCTGTGCCCATCTGTACCTGGACGGCGCCCAGGGCTGCAGACCCTATTTCTCAGACCTTCCACCAATATGATGCCAGCACCCTCCTCGCCCTCAACAGCAGATGCCATGCCGCCCGCCACCTCTCATCGCCAAAAGACACCCAAGGACCTTTCTCCTACCAAAACTGCAGCTGCACCCTCACCCACCTCCGCACTCCAGCTCCTCATAGCATACCTGACCTGCTCTGCTGCATCCCCTCAACATGTGCTCCCTCCACAAACATGCAGCATAAATCTGAGATATCCTCGACTACATCTCCCCCAACATCGTCTTCCTCATGGAAACCTGGACGAACCCCAGGTCATGCCCGGACATTGCCACCACCACCCCTGAAAGCTACAATATCACCAGCAAGCACCGCACCAACTGACCAGGAGGAGGAATCGTTATTGTCCACAAAAACTCCTTCCACCTGACCACCCACTCCGTCAACCCAACGACAACCATGGAACATCTCCTCTTCCAGTTCAGGACCAATCCCGATATGACCCTCTGTGGCACCCTCTTCTACAGACTGTGTGGCCCATGCCTGCCCTTTACTGACACCGTCCTCAACTTCATTGCACCCCAGGCTCTCGCATCTACTGTTTACAGATTACTCAGCAACCTCAACTTCCACCTGGACAACCGCAATGACTAGAACACAACATCGCTTCTGGAGAACATCGCCAACATTGGACTCAAGCAGTTAGTCACCTCCCTCACCCACACAGCGGAACACACACTCGATCCCATCTTTTTCGCTAGTGTAAACATCACCTACTACCACACCTCTGAATTACTATGGACTGACCACCACTGCATTAATTTTGCCCTCAGTAAACCCTCCGTACACCACCGTACCCATCCCTTCAGCTGTTACTGGAACAAGATTCCTGAAGAACATCTCAGCGCCACCCTCAACACAACCACACTGCCGACATCCACAGACACCAATACCACAGCACACAACCTCCACCAATGGATCTCCAACTTCTCCATTGTGCTGGCGCCCCTCAAGAAAGCACCCCAGAAGCAACACTCCAAGAAAGCCTGTTGGCTCACTGCCTCCCTTCATGAGCCAAGACACACTTGTAGATGGCTCGAAAAGAGATGGAGAAACAACAAAACCCGGGAAGCCCCCGCAGACTTCAAAGTTGCCGTTACCGCACACCACATCCTCCTCAAAACGACAAGGAAAATAGCCCTCCAAGACAGAATTAATGCCAACACACACAACAGCAAAGAACTCTTCATCCTCATCATGGTGTTCGCCAAACCCAGCAGTGAGACCACAGAAGTCTCACCATCCAAAGACCTCTGCAAAAAACTCAGCACCTACTTCCACCACAAGATCAGGCAGATCTATGACAGCTTTGACACCCATCACTCCCACCACCACCACATGCGCCGCTGCCACCCCTAAAAGATCAAGCTCAACTGAACTCTGCTCACTATGGATGACACTTTCAAGACCATGAAGAGCATTCACTCAGGAGCACCTTCAGACCACGGCCTTTACCACATCTTCCACAGAGCCATTGACCCTGAATTATGCCGCACCATTAACTGCTCCATCAAGACTGCCACCTTCCCTGATGACTGGAAACACACCGAAATCAGCCCCCTTCTAAAGAAACCCTGCGCTGACCCGACAGACCTCAAGAATTTCAGACCTATCTCCCTACTCCTCTTCCCAGCCAAGATCATTGAGAAGGCCATCAATGCCCAACTCTCTGAGTTCATCGAAGCCAACCATATCCTGGACTCCTCTCAATCCAGCTTTCAAAGCAGTCACAGCACCGAGACCGCCCTCCTCGCTGCCACCAATGACATTGATCCCTCCGCAACTGGGGAGAAACAGCAGCCATCATCCTCCTGGACCTCTTGGCTGCCTTCGACATCATGCCCCACTGCACCCTAAGCATGAGACTTCATGACTCCAGTATCTAGGACAAAGCACTGACTTGATCTTTTCCTTCCTCACTGGTAGAACACAGTGATCAGACTACCACTGTTTCTCTCAGAACCCAGAGATCAGCTGCAGAATACCCCAGGGCTCCACCCTGAGCCCTAACCTCTTTAACGTTTACATGGCCCTGCTCGCAGTTAAAGTCAGGAAGCACTGACTCAACATCTTCTACTATGCCAATGACAACCAGCTGACCCTCTCCCTCACCAACAAGCCTACAATGGCCAGAAACAACTTCCATGACATGATGAAGGCCATCGCTAACTGGGTGAGAGACAGCTGCCTCAAGCTCAACTTGGACAAGACTGAAGTCCTCATCCTGGGGCCCAAAATCTCTGCTTGGGAAGACTTCTGGTGGCCTGTTGTGTTAGTAACCCCCCCACATCCATGGACCACAAATGAAACCTCAGCATCATACTGGACTCCCTGCTCACGATGAACCACCAGATCAACGCCATCTCCTCATCATACTTCCACACTCTTCACCTGCTGTGAAAGAGCTTCAGATGGATCCCCTCTGAGGCCAGAAAGACGATCACCCATGCTCTCATCAGCAGCAGACACGACTATGGCAATGCACTCTAACCAGGCATCACTCAGAAACTCATTAGGGAACCACAGAACATTCAGAATGCCACAGCCAGACTGGTCCTCAACATCCCATGCCACATCAATATATCCAAACGCCTGCGAGAACTCCACTGGCTCCCCATCAACAAAAGAGTCAGGTTCAAACTCCTCACACATGCCTACAAAGCCCTTCATGATGCCAGACCAGCAAACCTGGGCTAGTGCTTCTCATTCCACATAGCTAGAGAGGGGTTGGCATAACGGCTAGGGCAGTCAACCTCGAATCTGGGGAACTGGGTTCGAGTCTTGCAAAGACGCTGAACATCCTGTGATTCTGGGCAAATCACTTTGGGGTCTATTAAGATGGCGGTCGGAAAATCACCGACCCCCATGGTAGTGGGAAAAGACCGGCCGCCAGGACCGCGGCATAACCGCTGGTCCAATTAGTATGCTCCGCAGTCGAAAACCGACCGTGGCGGTACGATCGTCGCCTTTAACATTGTAGCAGTTGCTGCTGCTAGCAGCACCACCGCGATGTCAAAAGGAGCATATTCTGCATATCCCAGCACTGCGTGGCAGGCACTGCACAGTGCCTGACACCTGGTGCAGGCACATGTAGGGGGGTACCCCCAGTGCACCCACACCCCCCCAACACATTGGGGGCCCGCAATAGACCCCCAGAGACATTCTCCCCATGCCTTTCCATGGCGGTTCCACCGCAGCGGAAAGGCTGGCTACCGCTGGCATCATAATCATGCCGGCGGAGCCTAGCCCTGCACCGGCCCCATTTTAAGTGGTCCAGCTCCACCTGCCAGGCAAGCGTGCGGACTGCTACTGGCGGAAAAGTGGCGGGCAGAATTTCTCAACGCTGCGGTCATCACCGCCATGCTAATGTGACCGGCAGTTTCCCGGGTTTCGATCACAGACGGATGGCTGCCGCTCGGACGGCAGTTACCACTGCCGGACTGGCGGCGGCCATCTGTCCGCCATACTAATAGACCCCTATATCTCCCAGTGCCGAACAAAAGTGAATCTGTCCTCATGTAATGCAACTGGTGCTATGTAACGCACTCTGATACCTGATTTGGGTCAAGTTCTCTCTATATAAAACTCTGCAAAATAAAGAATAAAAAAAATACCAGACACCTCTGCTCTGCTGAACTGACCCTTGAGACTGTCCCTTGGATCCACAAAACCAGAACCAGAGGAAGAACCTTCTCCTACCTCGCCGCCAAAAACCTGGAACAACCTGCCTCCCCACCTGTCGCTATCCCCGTTGCTGACCCAATTCAGGAAATACCTCAAGACCTTGGTGACAATTGATGTGACTACTTTGTACACCAGTATTCGACATTCAGATGGCCTCAATGCGGTCAAATACTATCTAGGGAACCACCCTTTGAAATTATGGGCACATACACAAATGATTCTGTCAATGACTTCAACATGTCTTAAAAACAACTTTTTTCTCTTTAATGAAGAATTGTTCCATCAAATATGTGGAACTGCAATGGGCACCTGCTTCGTCCCTAGCTATGCTAATTTGCATATGGGCTGGTGGGAGGAGCAGGTGATTCAGAAGCAGTTCCAGGAGGAATGGCATGAACATGTAATGCATTGGATTCGTTTCATAGATGACTTGTTCATCGTATGGAAAGGGTCTGAAAAGACTATAAATGAAGTTTTTGAAGAAGATACAAGCTAACAGTTTAAATCTACGCTTTACCAGTACCATAAGTAGTGAGAGTATTAATTTTCTGGATTTGACAGTGTATATTAAAAATGTCAAGCTAGAAACTAAATTGATTCGTAAACCAACAGCAAGCAATACGTTGCTTCATGCAACAAGTTTTCACCCAAAGAATTTGGTAAGAAGCATTCCATATGGTGAGTGCTTACGAACCATAAGAAATTGCAGTAATGAGGATGAAATGTTGCATGAACTAAAGAATCTGGAAATGCGGTTTTTGGTCAGAGGTTATACTTTTGAGACAATAAAAACAGCTGTATACAAAGCTAAACAAAGAACAAGAGAAGATGTCCTGTTTAATAAAGCTTCAAATAAAAACAAGGATAAGACACAAAACAACCAGTGTAGGTTAGTGACTACATACAGCAAGCAACAGGACAAATTAAGAAGTATCTTGTGCAAACACTGGCACTTGATCAAAAACGACTTGGTATTGGGTAGCTTAGTACAAAGAAGACCACAGATAACTTTTCGACGTGTCAGATCTCTTAGACAATCTCTAGTAAAGAATACACTATCATCAAGTAAACCCAAAACCAGTGTATCAACATAGCTCAAAAGGGGTGACGGTTTTATCAAAAGTATGAAATGTAAGGCCTGCACCCATGGCAAAAATACATCTGTCTATAGCTCTAATCTGTTAAAAAGAGAAAAGAAAATCAAAGGGCAATTCTCCTGTAAGACAGATTTTGCTGTCTACGTGCTTCAATGCCCTTGTGGCTTGAAGTACGTGGACAGCACAATCTTACCCGTCCACAAGAGAGTGCTGCAGCACTTGAGGGCAATAAAAAATGGAGACAAAGCCTACCCTGTAGCTCGTCATTTTGACCAACATCATGGTAGAAATGTTCAGGGACTAACTTACTTTGTAATTGCTGCTGTCCCACTAAATTCACGAGGTGGCAATCGTGAAAAGAAATTGAGACAACTAGAATCGTGTTTTATTATTGAACTTAACACAAAATTTCCAGATGGTCTCAATATGGAAGAAGATTTTCACACGCATTTGTAAAGTGATAAACCAGGAAATTTAGAGCAATCTTCATGTTTTTAATTTTTATGTTTGTAGATGTTTTTATGGTGTAATGCACGGGCACTTTAGAAAACAGACAACTAGCGATGAATTTGGGTCTCCATAAGCCCACTGGGGCAGAATTATTGTGTAATAGCAGCAAAATGGGTAAAGAGATTGAATATTAGCATTGAAGAACATTAACATGTGATTAATCAGTATAAATGCAGTGAATAATATAGGCCCCGAATAAATGCCCACTTGGTCTCAATTGTGGTGTGATTTTAAATTTAAGCATAAAATTATGGCTTTTTAATAATGTTTATCATCGCGGTTGCTATAATTTAACCCCTTCCCCGCTCATGACGGAACCGCTCCGCCATGAGCCACGGTTGCCCTGTGCTCATGACGGAGCGGTTCTGTCATGCCACGACCGTTGGCGGCCGCTCCGCCCACGCGGCGCTGTTTCCCCGCCTGTGCGGGGGGACAACGCAACTGGGCGGAGTCATGACGGAACCGCTCCGTCATGAGCACAGCTCAACCGTGGCTCATGACGGAGTGGCTCCGTCATGAGCACAGCGCCACCGCGCTGCCCCCCCGCACCCCTCCGCGCTGCGGTGGAATTCCCGCCGCAGCGAAGGGGTTAAGATACTGTGAAGAAGAACAACAATTAATTTTGTAATAATATTTGGTACATTTTCAATTGTATCATTTTGCTACTTCAGTAATATTTTGTATTTACATATACTGTGGTTAATAATGTTTTACTACATATAAATATGGCTGTTTGCCGCAGAGAGTTAATGATGACATGAATTATATGGCAAAACTACGAGTCTGTTTTCCAGTTTTATTTGAGTAATGCACACGTGACACAAAATGGTGGTGTTTTAAATAATTGAGTAAACTTTATTTATCTTGTCGGTGAACAAGCCTGCGAAATGCGTACAGCAGTTACCGGCAAATATATACAAAGCACTGTGCAAATGACTCTCTCCCCCTGTGACCAAGGCAGAAGCCGAAACGCGTAAGGGACATGAGATACTTGGCGTTGCTGTGCCTGTGAATAAATACCTTCATTCCGGTATTGGGCCTCATGTGGTGCTTTAACTGATGGGAAATGGTCGGGCTGCTCCGTGCCCGGTGTTCTGAGGCCGCCCTGTAGGGTGTAATGCTCCTGTGCTCGGAGGCTAGTTGGAAATTCTTAATCTGGAGCAGGACCCACTCTCCACCGTGACCTTAAGCAAGGAACGCTATTTCAGCGAAAAACACTGTGGCTGAAGGAAGGGATTCAGAGAGAGGGGGACTCTCTCACTCTGATCGTGCCGATCTGAAGGCTTTTTTCGCAGACAAACATGGAAATCAAGCACCATGCTAAACAGAAGGAATTCACGTGGCAATGTGAGTTATTTAGCCCACTAAAATGAAACATGCACTGTATATATTTGGACACTTGAAGAAAAATACAATCTATCTATTTTGATGTTACACGAACTTTAATTACCAGTGCAATGCATCATGGGGTTTGTATTTTGTATGCCTGTCACGTGACTTTTTGAAAATTTAAAAAAGCGCGCACAAAGCACTGTGCAAATGACTCTCTCCCCCTGTGACCAAGGCAGAAGCCGAAACGCGTAAGGGACATGAGATACTTGGCGTTGCTGTGCCTGTGAATAAATACCTTCATTCCGGTATTGGGCCTCATGTGGTGCTTTAACTGATGGGAAATGGTCGGGCTGCTCCGTGCCCGGTGTTCTGAGGCCGCCCTGTAGGGTGTAATGCTCCTGTGCTCGGAGGCTTGTTGGAAATTCTTAATCTGGAGCAGGACCCACTCTCCACCGTGACCTTAAGCAAGGAACGCTATTTCAGCGAAAAACACTGTGGCTGAAGGAAGGGATTCAGAGAGAGGGGGACTCTCTCACTCTGATCGTGCCGATCTGAAGGCTTTTTTCGCAGACAAACATGGAAATCAAGCACCATGCTAAACAGAAGGAATTCACGTGGCAATGTGAGTTATTTAGCCCACTAAAATGAAACATGCACTGTATATATTTGGACACTTGAAGAAAAATACAATCTATCTATTTTGATGTTACACGAACTTTAATTACCAGTGCAATGCATCATGGGGTTTGTATTTTGTATCCCTGTCACGTGACTTTTTGAAAATTTAAAAAAGCGCGCACAAAGCACTGTGCAAATGACTCTCTCCCCCTGTGACCAAGGCAGAAGCCGAAACGCGTAAGGGACATGAGATACTTGGCGTTGCTGTGCCTGTGAATAAATACCTTCATTCCGGTATTGGGCCTCATGTGGTGCTTTAACTGATGGGAAATGGTCGGGCTGCTCCGTGCCCGGTGTTCTGAGGCCGCCCTGTAGGGTGTAATGCTCCTGTGCTCGGAGGCTTGTTGGAAATTCTTAATCTGGAGCAGGACCCACTCTCCACCGTGACCTTAAGCAAGGAACGCTATTTCAGCGAAAAACACTGTGGCTGAAGGAAGGGATTCAGAGAGAGGGGGACTCTCTCACTCTGATCGTGCCGATCTGAAGGCTTTTTTCGCAGACAAACATGGAAATCAAGCACCATGCTAAACAGAAGGAATTCACGTGGCAATGTGAGTTATTTAGCCCACTAAAATGAAACATGCACTGTATATATTTGGACACTTGAAGAAAAATACAATCTATCTATTTTGATGTTACACGAACTTTAATTACCAGTGCAATGCATCATGGGGTTTGTATTTTGTATGCCTGTCACGTGACTTTTTGAAAATTTAAAAAAGCGCGCACAAAGCACTGTGCAAATGACTCTCTCCCCCTGTGACCAAGGCAGAAGCCGAAACGCGTAAGGGACATGAGATACTTGGCGTTGCTGTGCCTGTGAATAAATACCTTCATTCCGGTATTGGGCCTCATGTGGTGCTTTAACTGATGGGAAATGGTCGGGCTGCTCCGTGCCCGGTGTTCTGAGGCCGCCCTGTAGGGTGTAATGCTCCTGTGCTCGGAGGCTTGTTGGAAATTCTTAATCTGGAGCAGGACCCACTCTCCACCGTGACCTTAAGCAAGGAACGCTATTTCAGCGAAAAACACTGTGGCTGAAGGAAGGGATTCAGAGAGAGGGGGACTCTCTCACTCTGATCGTGCCGATCTGAAGGCTTTTTTCGCAGACAAACATGGAAATCAAGCACCATGCTAAACAGAAGGAATTCACGTGGCAATGTGAGTTATTTAGCCCACTAAAATGAAACATGCACTGTATATATTTGGACACTTGAAGAAAAATACAATCTATCTATTTTGATGTTACACGAACTTTAATTACCAGTGCAATGCATCATGGGGTTTGTATTTTGTATGCCTGTCACGTGACTTTTTGAAAATTTAAAAAAGCGCGCACAAAGCACTGTGCAAATGACTCTCTCCCCCTGTGACCAAGGCAGAAGCCGAAACGCGTAAGGGACATGAGATACTTGGCGTTGCTGTGCCTGTGAATAAATACCTTCATTCCGGTATTGGGCCTCATGTGGTGCTTTAACTGATGGGAAATGGTCGGGCTGCTCCGTGCCCGGTGTTCTGAGGCCGCCCTGTAGGGTGTAATGCTCCTGTGCTCGGAGGCTTGTTGGAAATTCTTAATCTGGAGCAGGACCCACTCTCCACCGTGACCTTAAGCAAGGAACGCTATTTCAGCGAAAAACACTGTGGCTGAAGGAAGGGATTCAGACAGAGGGGGACTCTCTCACTCTGATCGTGCCGATCTGAAGGCTTTTTTCGCAGACAAACATGGAAATCAAGCACCATGCTAAACAGAAGGAATTCACGTGGCAATGTGAGTTATTTAGCCCACTAAAATGAAACATGCACTGTATATATTTGGACACTTGAAGAAAAATACAATCTATCTATTTTGATGTTACACGAACTTTAATTACCAGTGCAATGCATCATGGGGTTTGTATTTTGTATGCCTGTCACGTGACTTTTTGAAAATTTAAAAAAGCGCGCACAAAGCACTGTGCAAATGACTCTCTCCCCCTGTGACCAAGGCAGAAGCCGAAACGCGTAAGGGACATGAGATACTTGGCGTTGCTGTGCCTGTGAATAAATACCTTCATTCCGGTATTGGGCCTCATGTGGTGCTTTAACTGATGGGAAATGGTCGGGCTGCTCCGTGCCCGGTGTTCTGAGGCCGCCCTGTAGGGTGTAATGCTCCTGTGCTCGGAGGCTTGTTGGAAATTCTTAATCTGGAGCAGGACCCACTCTCCACCGTGACCTTAAGCAAGGAACGCTATTTCAGCGAAAAACACTGTGGCTGAAGGAAGGGATTCAGAGAGAGGGGGACTCTCTCACTCTGATCGTGCCGATCTCAAGGCTTTTTTCGCAGACAAACATGGAAATCAAGCACCATGCTAAACAGAAGGAATTCACGTGGCAATGTGAGTTATTTAGCCCACTAAAATGAAACATGCACTGTATATATTTGGACACTTGAAGAAAAATACAATCTATCTATTTTGATGTTACACGAACTTTAATTACCAGTGCAATGCATCATGGGGTTTGTATTTTGTATGCCTGTCACGTGACTTTTTGAAAATTTAAAAAAGCGCGCACAAAGCACTGTGCAAATGACTCTCTCCCCCTGTGACCAAGGCAGAAGCCGAAACGCGTAAGGGACATGAGATACTTGGCGTTGCTGTGCCTGTGAATAAATACCTTCATTCCGGTATTGGGCCTCATGTGGTGCTTTAACTGATGGGAAATGGTCGGGCTGCTCCGTGCCCGGTGTTCTGAGGCCGCCCTGTAGGGTGTAATGCTCCTGTGCTCGGAGGCTTGTTGGAAATTCTTAATCTGGAGCAGGACCCACTCTCCACCGTGACCTTAAGCAAGGAACGCTATTTCAGCGAAAAACACTGTGGCTGAAGGAAGGGATTCAGAGAGAGGGGGACTCTCTCACTCTGATCGTGCCGATCTGAAGGCTTTTTTCGCAGACAAACATGGAAATCAAGCACCATGCTAAACAGAAGGAATTCACGTGGCAATGTGAGTTATTTAGCCCACTAAAATGAAACATGCACTGTATATATTTGGACACTTGAAGAAAAATACAATCTATCTATTTTGATGTTACACGAACTTTAATTACCAGTGCAATGCATCATGGGGTTTGTATTTTGTATGCCTGTCACGTGACTTTTTGAAAATTTAAAAAAGCGCGCACAAAGCACTGTGCAAATGACTCTCTCCCCCTGTGACCAAGGCAGAAGCCGAAACGCGTAAGGGACATGAGATACTTGGCGTTGCTGTGCCTGTGAATAAATACCTTCATTCCGGTATTGGGCCTCATGTGGTGCTTTAACTGATGGGAAATGGTCGGGCTGCTCCGTGCCCGGTGTTCTGAGGCCGCCCTGTAGGGTGTAATGCTCCTGTGCTCGGAGGCTTGTTGGAAATTCTTAATCTGGAGCAGGACCCACTCTCCACCGTGACCTTAAGCAAGGAACGCTATTTCAGCGAAAAACACTGTGGCTGAAGGAAGGGATTCAGAGAGAGGGGGACTCTCTCACTCTGATCGTGCCGATCTGAAGGCTTTTTTCGCAGACAAACATGGAAATCAAGCACCATGCTAAACAGAAGGAATTCACGTGGCAATGTGAGTTATTTAGCCCACTAAAATGAAACATGCACTGTATATATTTGGACACTTGAAGAAAAATACAATCTATCTATTTTGATGTTACACGAACTTTAATTACCAGTGCAATGCATCATGGGGTTTGTATTTTGTATGCCTGTCACGTGACTTTTTGAAAATTTAAAAAAGCGCGCACAAAGCACTGTGCAAATGACTCTCTCCCCCTGTGACCAAGGCAGAAGCCGAAACGCGTAAGGGACATGAGATACTTGGCGTTGCTGTGCCTGTGAATAAATACCTTCATTCCGGTATTGGGCCTCATGTGGTGCTTTAACTGATGGGAAATGGTCGGGCTGCTCCGTGCCCGGTGTTCTGAGGCCGCCCTGTAGGGTGTAATGCTCCTGTGCTCGGAGGCTTGTTGGAAATTCTTAATCTGGAGCAGGACCCACTCTCCACCGTGACCTTAAGCAAGGAACGCTATTTCAGCGAAAAACACTGTGGCTGAAGGAAGGGATTCAGAGAGAGGGGGACTCTCTCACTCTGATCGTGCCGATCTGAAGGCTTTTTTCGCAGACAAACATGGAAATCAAGCACCATGCTAAACAGAAGGAATTCACGTGGCAATGTGAGTTATTTAGCCCACTAAAATGAAACATGCACTGTATATATTTGGACACTTGAAGAAAAATACAATCTATCTATTTTGATGTTACACGAACTTTAATTACCAGTGCAATGCATCATGGGGTTTGTATTTTGTATGCCTGTCACGTGACTTTTTGAAAATTTAAAAAAGCGCGCACAAAGCACTGTGCAAATGACTCTCTCCCCCTGTGACCAAGGCAGAAGCCGAAACGCGTAAGGGACATGAGATACTTGGCGTTGCTGTGCCTGTGAATAAATACCTTCATTCCGGTATTGGGCCTCATGTGGTGCTTTAACTGATGGGAAATGGTCGGGCTGCTCCGTGCCCGGTGTTCTGAGGCCGCCCTGTAGGGTGTAATGCTCCTGTGCTCGGAGGCTTGTTGGAAATTCTTAATCTGGAGCAGGACCCACTCTCCACCGTGACCTTAAGCAAGGAACGCTATTTCAGCGAAAAACACTGTGGCTGAAGGAAGGGATTCAGAGAGAGGGGGACTCTCTCACTCTGATCGTGCCGATCTGAAGGCTTTTTTCGCAGACAAACATGGAAATCAAGCACCATGCTAAACAGAAGGAATTCACGTGGCAATGTGAGTTATTTAGCCCACTAAAATGAAACATGCACTGTATATATTTGGACACTTGAAGAAAAATACAATCTATCTATTTTGATGTTACACGAACTTTAATTACCAGTGCAATGCATCATGGGGTTTGTATTTTGTATGCCTGTCACGTGACTTTTTGAAAATTTAAAAAAGCGCGCACAAAGCACTGTGCAAATGACTCTCTCCCCCTGTGACCAAGGCAGAAGCCGAAACGCGTAAGGGACATGAGATACTTGGCGTTGCTGTGCCTGTGAATAAATACCTTCATTCCGGTATTGGGCCTCATGTGGTGCTTTAACTGATGGGAAATGGTCGGGCTGCTCCGTGCCCGGTGTTCTGAGGCCGCCCTGTAGGGTGTAATGCTCCTGTGCTCGGAGGCTTGTTGGAAATTCTTAATCTGGAGCAGGACCCACTCTCCACCGTGACCTTAAGCAAGGAACGCTATTTCAGCGAAAAACACTGTGGCTGAAGGAAGGGATTCAGAGAGAGGGGGACTCTCTCACTCTGATCGTGCCGATCTGAAGGCTTTTTTCGCAGACAAACATGGAAATCAAGCACCATGCTAAACAGAAGGAATTCACGTGGCAATGTGAGTTATTTAGCCCACTAAAATGAAACATGCACTGTATATATTTGGACACTTGAAGAAAAATACAATCTATCTATTTTGATGTTACACGAACTTTAATTACCAGTGCAATGCATCATGGGGTTTGTATTTTGTATGCCTGTCACGTGACTTTTTGAAAATTTAAAAAAGCGCGCACAAAGCACTGTGCAAATGACTCTCTCCCCCTGTGACCAAGGCAGAAGCCGAAACGCGTAAGGGACATGAGATACTTGGCGTTGCTGTGCCTGTGAATAAATACCTTCATTCCGGTATTGGGCCTCATGTGGTGCTTTAACTGATGGGAAATGGTCGGGCTGCTCCGTGCCCGGTGTTCTGAGGCCGCCCTGTAGGGTGTAATGCTCCTGTGCTCGGAGGCTTGTTGGAAATTCTTAATCTGGAGCAGGACCCACTCTCCACCGTGACCTTAAGCAAGGAACGCTATTTCAGCGAAAAACACTGTGGCTGAAGGAAGGGATTCAGAGAGAGGGGGACTCTCTCACTCTGATCGTGCCGATCTGAAGGCTTTTTTCGCAGACAAACATGGAAATCAAGCACCATGCTAAACAGAAGGAATTCACGTGGCAATGTGAGTTATTTAGCCCACTAAAATGAAACATGCACTGTATATATTTGGACACTTGAAGAAAAATACAATCTATCTATTTTGATGTTACACGAACTTTAATTACCAGTGCAATGCATCATGGGGTTTGTATTTTGTATGCCTGTCACGTGACTTTTTGAAAATTTAAAAAAGCGCGCACAAAGCACTGTGCAAATGACTCTCTCCCCCTGTGACCAAGGCAGAAGCCGAAACGCGTAAGGGACATGAGATACTTGGCGTTGCTGTGCCTGTGAATAAATACCTTCATTCCGGTATTGGGCCTCATGTGGTGCTTTAACTGATGGGAAATGGTCGGGCTGCTCCGTGCCCGGTGTTCTGAGGCCGCCCTGTAGGGTGTAATGCTCCTGTGCTCGGAGGCTTGTTGGAAATTCTTAATCTGGAGCAGGACCCACTCTCCACCGTGACCTTAAGCAAGGAACGCTATTTCAGCAAAAAACACTGTGGCTGAAGGAAGGGATTCAGAGAGAGGGGGACTCTCTCACTCTGATCGTGCCGATCTGAAGGCTTTTTTCGCAGACAAACATGGAAATCAAGCACCATGCTAAACAGAAGGAATTCACGTGGCAATGTGAGTTATTTAGCCCACTAAAATGAAACATGCACTGTATATATTTGGACACTTGAAGAAAAATACAATCTATCTATTTTGATGTTACACGAACTTTAATTACCAGTGCAATGCATCATGGGGTTTGTATTTTGTATGCCTGTCACGTGACTTTTTGAAAATTTAAAAAAGCGCGCACAAAGCACTGTGCAAATGACTCTCTCCCCCTGTGACCAAGGCAGAAGCCGAAACGCGTAAGGGACATGAGATACTTGGCGTTGCTGTGCCTGTGAATAAATACCTTCATTCCGGTATTGGGCCTCATGTGGTGCTTTAACTGATGGGAAATGGTCGGGCTGCTCCGTGCCCGGTGTTCTGAGGCCGCCCTGTAGGGTGTAATGCTCCTGTGCTCGGAGGCTTGTTGGAAATTCTTAATCTGGAGCAGGACCCACTCTCCACCGTGACCTTAAGCAAGGAACGCTATTTCAGCGAAAAACACTGTGGCTGAAGGAAGGGATTCAGAGAGAGGGGGACTCTCTCACTCTGATCGTGCCGATCTGAAGGCTTTTTTCGCAGACAAACATGGAAATCAAGCACCATGCTAAACAGAAGGAATTCACGTGGCAATGTGAGTTATTTAGCCCACTAAAATGAAACATGCACTGTATATATTTGGACACTTGAAGAAAAATACAATCTATCTATTTTGATGTTACACGAACTTTAATTACCAGTGCAATGCATCATGGGGTTTGTATTTTGTATGCCTGTCACGTGACTTTTTGAAAATTTAAAAAAGCGCGCACAAAGCACTGTGCAAATGACTCTCTCCCCCTGTGACCAAGGCAGAAGCCGAAACGCGTAAGGGACATGAGATACTTGGCGTTGCTGTGCCTGTGAATAAATACCTTCATTCCGGTATTGGGCCTCATGTGGTGCTTTAACTGATGGGAAATGGTCGGGCTGCTCCGTGCCCGGTGTTCTGAGGCCGCCCTGTAGGGTGTAATGCTCCTGTGCTCGGAGGCTTGTTGGAAATTCTTAATCTGGAGCAGGACCCACTCTCCACCGTGACCTTAAGCAAGGAACGCTATTTCAGCGAAAAACACTGTGGCTGAAGGAAGGGATTCAGAGAGAGGGGGACTCTCTCACTCTGATCGTGCCGATCTGAAGGCTTTTTTCGCAGACAAACATGGAAATCAAGCACCATGCTAAACAGAAGGAATTCACGTGGCAATGTGAGTTATTTAGCCCACTAAAATGAAACATGCACTGTATATATTTGGACACTTGAAGAAAAATACAATCTATCTATTTTGATGTTACACGAACTTTAATTACCAGTGCAATGCATCATGGGGTTTGTATTTTGTATGCCTGTCACGTGACTTTTTGAAAATTTAAAAAAGCGCGCACAAAGCACTGTGCAAATGACTCTCTCCCCCTGTGACCAAGGCAGAAGCCGAAACGCGTAAGGGACATGAGATACTTGGCGTTGCTGTGCCTGTGAATAAATACCTTCATTCCGGTATTGGGCCTCATGTGGTGCTTTAACTGATGGGAAATGGTCGGGCTGCTCCGTGCCCGGTGTTCTGAGGCCGCCCTGTAGGGTGTAATGCTCCTGTGCTCGGAGGCTTGTTGGAAATATATATATATATATATATATATATATATATATATATATATATATATATATATATATATATATATTACATCATGTGATCAAGGTCGCAGGTCAGCAACCGAAACGCGTCATGTGGACTGTCTGCGGCTCGTAAAATGAACTTGGAATTCACCCATTGCTGCTGTGGTCTGTGCCCGTGTGTTCCTCTGTTTAAGCCGATTCACTACGGGACTTTTTTGTTGATATATATATATATATATATATATATATATATATATATATATATATATATATATATATATATATATATATATATATATATATATATATATCTCCAACAAACTTCAACGTTCCATTCCAGCGTTGACAGGAAAGCACACAGGTATCCAATTTCAAAATTGCTTTATTGCAGACCCCCCTAACAAACGCGTTTCGCCCTACGGCTTCTTCAGTGTTAGTTACTGTGCAAACAAAGCGATCATTTCATACCGTGAAGCCTCACGGGATCAGAGTAAACAGTGATAATGGACTACGATTCTCTTTACAATAATAGCACCCATCTTTTAACATGTTACTGATCGGACACAATTCATTGAAATGTCGATTGGAACAAAAGTGCAAGTCCATTCGTGTTATGATAAAAACAATTCATAGGGTAGAAAAAACTACATATCTTATTTTATGTGCATATGGCATCTATATGTAAATTTTTTATATATCTGTTCTTTATATTGCTATATCTATAGCGCAGTTCCTTTGTTGAAGGATGTCGCATGCATTGCATATATCCTATTTAATCAACCTGTTAATACCCAGCGATCTGCGCATATAACTATTTCTACCCAGTTTAGATATCTCGCCCTGTATGGGCTCACTAATGTGTCGATGGATTCATAAAATTTGAGTGAATCTCTTTAATGTGTTTTTTATATAAAAGTACGGCATGCAGATAGACTAGCATCACTGAACTCTGACTTAGATGTTAGCAAATTTTTTGTATCCCTATAGTTCACATTGATTCTTCGTATCGCACCCTTTTATAGGTGTACCCACAGCTCTTCATCGTTATTTAGACCTACAGGGGCCCTTGTCTGGAGGTCAATAATGTACTTTAACTCTAATGTTCTGAGTGTTTTCACTCTGTCCCCTCCTCTTTCCTTTCTGTCTACCTGATCCAAACAGTAGAAGGTTAAAAGGGCCCTGTTGCTTTGATGGTATCTTTCAAAATGTCGCGCTACTGGGTATGCTTTGTCCTTATTCGTTATGGCGCACATATGCTCCAGGACACGTTTTTTGGTGAGGTGGATAGTGCTCTCGCTGTAGCGCTTGGAGCATGGACACTCCAAGCAGTACACCGTGAAATCAGAGTTCCAGTTAAGAAACTTTAATATCTGTCTTATGGGTCGTGGGTCATCTGGTCTCCCTTTGTACTGAATCTCTTTTTGTTGTGTTTACAGGCCTTGCAGTGAAGGCATGGATAAAAACCCTTTATGCTTCTCATGGTTGGAGTTTTAGAGTGTTGAAATGGCTGTGCACAAGATGATCACCTAGTGATTGACAACGTCTGTATGTGATGGAGGGGTGTTCTGGAAGTTTTTTTTTAGAATGTTATCTGTTTTTAAAAGGGCCAGTATTTATTAAACACATGCACTAGTTTTCCAGATTGAGTGTTAAAGTTGGTAATCATTCTTGTTGGTCCTTCTATCTTGGGTCTGGTACTGACCACCAACAGATTCTTTCTATCTATCTATCTTTTGTACCCCCTCTGCAGCGTCCCTCAGGGTGGTGTCAGAATATCCCCTGTCCTGAAATCTCATTACAGCCTCATCTTTTGCTTTCTTGAAGTCACCCTCGTCTGAACAATTATGTTTAAGACGTAGGAGTTCTCCAAACGGTATGTTTCACAAAAGGCTTCTTGGATGATGACTGGCTGCGTGTAATGCAGCATTTCCTGCTGTAGGCTTTCTATAGAGCCGTGTCTGCAGAGTGTTGTCAGTTACGTAGACCTCCAAGTCCAAATAGTTAACCGAAGTCTCGCTTATATTACTGGTGAATCTCAAGTTTAGCTCATTGTCGTTAAGCGAGGCAACGTACGCCTCAGCCGAGGCCTGGTCGCCATGTCAGACAACAAAGAGATCATCGATGTATCTCACCCACATCATGATCTTATCCATCCAACATTCATTGGCTTTGCCCCAGGCCACGTGCTACTCCCACCAGCCATTACAAATATTTGCATAGCTGGGGGGGAAAGCACGTGCCCATGGCTGTTCTGCGTATTTGCCTGCACAATTTACCTGAGAACAAAAAGATGTTAGTATACAAGCAGAATCTGACCATTGTTATAAGCATCTCATTGTGTTGGTGGAATTTTAGTGTTTTTTTGTTCAGAAACGATTTGATGGCAGATATACCACCCTGATGACGTATACATGTATACAGATTGGTAACATCTAACATGATCGAGAGCATATCAGGTTCCCATACTATGTCATTCATTGGTCTCAAGAAGTCCTGAGTATCTCTAACATAAGATGATAAGTCTTTTATTAGTGGTGCCAAAAAAGTGTCAATAAATCTAGTGGCATTTTCATGGAGACTCCCAATTGAAGATACTATTGGTCTCCCGGGAGGGTTCTTGGAATCTTTATGGATTTTTGAAAGATGATAGAAGGTGGGAATGACCGGTGCCTCACATTGTAGGAATAAAAACTCATCTTTGTTCAACATTCCTTGGTCCCTCCACCCTTCTAAAAGATTTTGATATTCAAAAGTACATTTCAGATATTCCGTTCTTTGTATAACCTCATAGCACTTCTCATCCATGAGTTGTCTCATGGCCTCCTGCTGGTAATGTTCCTTCTTAAATACCACCACGTTTCCTCCCTTGTCTGAGGGTTTTATCTTGATGGTCAAGTCACTCTTAAGCGATTTAATGGCTTCTCATTACTTTCTTGAAATGTTAGGATGTCTTTTCTCTTGTTTCTTAGATGTTTTAGCCAGATTCTGTAAATCCATGAGGACAGCCTAATTGAAGACATCCACCGCATCATATGGTGTTTGTGGCAGTGTTTTTGATTTCCTTTTGAGATTGCTAGGTTCCTGTTGTTGTGCAACACCTGCTATCTCTAAGCTTGCAAGGGTATCAGTGATTTCATCTGTTTGTTGGAGAGACTGTAAAGCCATTAATGCTTCAAGATCGTTACCGATTAGTTCTTCAGGATCAGTATTACTGTTAATCTGATCCCCCATCACGGTGTCATTTCTTGGGTGAAGCAAAAAGATATTTTTGAGTTTCAGTTTTCTAATGTATTTGAACAGGTTTATCCTGGTTTGAACCAGATTAAATTCGGCAGTTGGGCAGAATGTTACGCCCCATTGCACTACTTTCAATTCCTCCTGTTTGAGTGTCCTGTCAGAAAGGTTAATGACTGTGTTGTTGTCATTGACAATTACCATCGACCTCTTCTACCTCTGCTGCGTGTTACCATCGGTGAAGGTGCCGCTGCATCTTGCCCTCTTGCCCCTCCTCATTTCGCGTTTTTTTGTTGACCTTTGTCTGATTTCGGGGGATGCGTTCTTTGAGGTGGTCTTTGGCGTGCTTCTTTCATGACTTGATATTCTTGAAAAAAAGGAGATTCCTTATTCCTCTCTCCCTCCTCCATGCCTGTAGACTGTTCTCCCTCTGAAATTTCTGTTTCTGATTCAGAGGTGTCTCTATTGCTGATATTGGAAGTACCTTGTGCCATTCTCTTTCTTGTGGCATCAAATTTGTGGGCAAAGGTTAAAATTCGTCCAGTCCTATAGTCCTGTTCATCTCTTCTATATCCCAACTTCATACTCCTGTAGTCGTTTCATCATTGCGCTTCGCAAATCCTCGCTTGATTTGGTGTCCTTGTCTTTGCTGATCATGTCCTCTAGTTTCCGAATTTCTGCCAAATATTTCTCACAGTCACTCCAGGCGTATTTTATTAATATTTGTACCATCCCCTTTACTGATTCTGATGTATACTCCGCCCATTCTTTCAGCAACAGGGGGTCTGGGTTTTCATAGGATGGCACAGTGAAAATACGCAGGCCTCTGGGGATTTGATTACAATCTACATAACGTTGTAGGGAAGTTGCTTCCCACCATTTTCTTATTGCTCTCTCCTGTGCCTTTTCAAGTTGCTGGAACAGGATTTGGAAATTACTCGTGGTAGCGCTTGACGAGGTGGCTCCCTCCGCCCTTTTGGGAATATCCGTGACAGATTTAAAGATGTCCGCTGCTGCTAGTTCTCTCTCATCGACACTTGACATATATATATATAGTCACTGAAAAAACCACATGTTTCAGGGACGGTATAGTTAGGCTCATATGTCACTTGTATAAAACTAGAGAAATTTGTCCATTAACTCATGCCCCCGCAATGCACTGCTAATGATGTCACATATTACATCACTCATGACATGGTCAGTGACATCACTGATGACATCACAGATGACATCTCAAATGGCATGACTGATTACATCACTGATGACATCATCCACTTAATATCTTATGTACCTCCTCACACCCTAATATAACCTTTCATACACCCACTTTAAACACATACAGAATACCATTTTCAAAACAATAGACACATCAATATCAGTTAGTACATACACACTTACTGCTTCATAGGTTTACACACTCATCCACTCACTCACCCATACACTCATTTATGCAGTCACTCATCAATATAGCCACTGATGTATGCACTCATATACCCATACAGACGCTCACACGCCGCCACTCACCCTTAGAGTTACTAATGTACCTAGTCAGTCACCCAAAGAATCAATCACACTGCCATTTACTCAACTATACAGTTATACACACACACCACCTCACTTATTCCAACAGATACTAGCACTTACTTACTCTCTTCTACAATCACTGACACAAGCACACACTCGCCACATATAGTCAGTTATATACTCCAACACTCACATATACTGCCTTTCACATATGTAGTTGCTCACACAAATACCACTAAGACATCCATTCACTCATCAACACAGCCATACGCACACTCACTCACCCATACAGCCCCTCGCACATGCACTCATGAACCCATACACCCAGTGAATCACCCACTCCATGCAGGGACTTACACACCCCTCTATCCATCCACACAGACACTCAGGCACCCAAACAGGTACTCAGACAACCAATCATCCCATATAGACACTACTGTAGCCATTCACCATCCCATGCAGCCACTTACACATCAGCTGACAGACAGATAAAGACATTCACACAGATTAGTCATTCACCCATGCATTCACTAAGACAAGTTTAATCACACACTTACACTGTCAGTCACGCACCCACTAAATCATCCATTCAAACCTTAATACACCCACTCATTCTTCAATGCATATTGGCATGTATATATATAAAACATACTTAAACTTTTCAGAAACATACTGTCACTGGATGATATCATCAGTGATGTGATTTGAGATGTCATCAGTGATGTCACTGACCATGTCATATGTGATGTAATATGTGACTTCATCAGCAGTGTATTGGGGGGGGCTTGAGGTATAACGGCCACATTTCTCTGGTTTTATACAAGTGAAATGTGAGCCTACCTATAACGTCCCTGAAACCTTTGTTTTTGTCAGTGAATTTTTAAGGTTTTTAAATGCTAATTTCTAACTATAATGTCCCTGAAACCTGTGTTTTTTTCAGTGAATTTCTAAGATTTTTTAAATGCCAATTCCCAACTATCACATCCCTAAGACCTTTGATTTCTACAGGGAATTTATAAGGTTTTTTAAATGCTAATTTCTAACTATATAACGTAGTTGTCACGTTTGCAGAGTGGTGCAGAAAGGGGACTGGGCCTCTGACCAACGCTTAGGAATACTGCTGTGTAGGACTTACAGGTTGTAGAAGGAGGGATTCTTGGCCCCCAAAGTCCCTCAGGAGAAAAGTGGACTTCATCCCCCAACCCATAGTGTGCTAGGAGGTGCTTTTGCAGAGTGGTGGAGAAAGGGGGGCATGGCATCCAAAGATCACTTAGCAATCCCACTATGTGGGTCTTACTGGAAGTAGCAGGAGAGGTAGTTCACCCCCAAGGACAACCATGGGGGTCAACAATCCCGTGTATTAACTCCAGTAAGTCCCACACAGCAGAATTGGTAAATTCTCATAGCAGGCCACGCCCCCTTTGCTCACCAGTCAGCAAACGCACTTCCTGGCACACTCTTGGATGGGGATTAAAGTCCCCTTCACTGATGGGGGTCCTTAGGGGCCAACTAGCCTACCTGATATCTCTACTAATCCCCAGATAGTGGGATTGCTGACAGGTAGACACATGCCATGCCCCCTATTGCCACCACTCTGCAAGTGTGCCTCCTGGCGCACTCTTGGTTGGGGGATTAAGTCCCCTTGCCTACTGAGGGTCCCTGGGGGCCAACTAGCCCTCCTGTTATCTCTTGTAAGCCCCACCCAGCTGGATTGCTGAGAGTGGTCTGAGGCCACATCCCTTTTGACACCATTATGCAAATGCGCCTCTTGGAGCACTGCTGCTTGGGGGATAAATTCCACTTTAGTCCTGAGGTCCTCAGGACATAAGACGGCCTGGGCCCCCGCATATATTCACCACATTGCCCCGGAACCTGGCCCACCAGGGGGCTTATTGAAACAAAGCTGGGACACTTTTTGGCCAATTAGAATAAAGCTTGTGCTCGGGAGGGTTTGTGGATCCACCGCAGCAGCCAGATATCATTTGCTTTTTATTTTTTAATTTCTCAAAAACTACAGAGCGGATTTAAACCATTTAGCAAAGAGTGCACTCTGAACCAAGAGCTACCTCTCTGCCAAATTTGGTGTAAATCCGTTCAGCAGTTCGGACTGTAAATGTGACCAAAGTTTCTTATGGAAATTAATATGGAGAAAACGCGTTATGGAACACCCCATTTTTTTCTGCCCCCGCTTGACGAATCACCTAAAAACTTTCAAGACAGGAGCTGACCGGAGCGCCCCATTAGTTTTGAAAAGTTTGTGAAGATTCATCAAACGGGGTCAAAGATATTGGCAAATCAAAAAACTCTTTCCCTATGGAAACTAGGTCCTTACTATAACTATAACTAACTAACTATAACTACATAGCACAGCTCGAAACAACCTCCATGTTGAATTAATCAAACCAACTGTTAAGTATACCCCTACTAAGGTTAGAATTGTGGAATACCATATTGTGAAAATACTGTAATCTGCAACTTTGTAAGCAATTATTACCTGAGCAGGGTAAAGATGTTGATCTCTGTTAAGGCAATATGCGAAATGACATAGGAAATTAGGTGCAGACCTAGTTCACATGCCCCATGCCTAGCTCTCGATGAGTTTGGGTGAGGCAGAGTGTGTAACAAAATGTATCTCTAGGACTACCTCATGATGTGTTGTAACGCTCTGCACTTGTTGTTATTTGTTTCATTAACTGTTTGAGTCTCTCTTTCTACCATAATTGAAAAACTGCGAGTAGCTGAATGTAATATGTCTATTGTGTATAGTGTGATGAATTGTTTGAGCTGCTGGAAGCAGTCTCTCCACAGTATGTCTTCTGTGTTTACTCATAACTGAGTAGTCCCAAGTTGTATTTAAATGCCAAGAAATGGTGGCTGCATCATATGATCAAGGTGGCAGTGTCCACCAAAACGCGTTGTCCAATGTTAATCTCTGCTAAAAAAAAATACCTTTCTTGGATTCCTGGCTGTCGGTGCTTTTGTGAGAAGAAGGGCAGGATTGCTTTGGATGTATTAACGAGCACGCTGGCTCATCTAATCAGCACACCCTTGATCAGTCACACCGTGCTCACCAGCAGTTTTGGAATTCATAAGAAACCTACAAGCGCGGAGCCCACCCATCAAGCTAAGTGTAAGTGCTTCAGGGGTTGTCGTACTCAGAACCTGCAACCGGAGAGCCAGAGGGCGCCCGGAGTGCAGGTAGGGGGATTGGCATCCTGCGTGCAGTGAGAGGCTTTGTATAGGGAGAGGCAGTTGTGTATGTGTCACAGCAGCAGAATCCAAAGGAATTTCTAAATCAGGCAGCAACGCCGTTGGAGTGGCTGAGGAAGCGTGAGGAAGCCACAGACAAGATGTTTGACAAATCAGTAATGACTGTGGGAGACAGTCTTAGTAAATCAACAATGAGGCCTCAGACACCAGAAGCAAGCCTCCGAAACAAACTACAGGAACTTGAAAAATGACGAAGCAATGAAATAACCAAATGGTGGGAACAAAAATCACTAACAAAGTATGTGGAGGTGGGTAGGGTCCCTAGGGCACTACACATACTCATCGCACCAACGTATTAAAATCCAGAAAAAGAAATGTTGAAAGAATGGGCGGAGAATAACTCAGAATCTTCCAAAAGAATGTTGCAGATCTTGATTAGACATGCCCTGAGCGACCGGGAAAAAGTCTTCGCTCTGATTGAGACACTGCAAAAGGAAATCCATCTTCATCCAGACAAAGAAGAGATAGCCAAATATGAAAAAGAAATGGTAACAAGACCACAAATACACGAACAAGTGATCAAAATACTCAAAGCTACCAAGTTCCTAGGTGACACGTTGGACTACCAACAAGGACAGATTTATACCTTTTCATGCAGGTTCCTCAATATTAGGCAACAGCAGTTGCAAACAACTCCACAGAGACAAATGACAGAAACTAGCTCGGACCAGAGCTTGGAAGTAGAAACAGACCCAGAAGAGGGTCCCAGTGGTGAACCTCCATCAATTGTAGAGGAATTGAGTTTTTTAAGGCTGGATCAAACTCTCAATCTCAGACCCCGGCCTCCAAAAAAATAAAAAGTTTGCGATCCCCAAGGAAGCGGAAAAGTAGATGCAGTGGGTGCAGAGCAGTCGCTGCCACAAAAACAAACCCGCCAGAAGAAATGAATTTGGAGAACACAAAAACAGTGATCAATTTATCATATATGGAACTATCTAAACAAGAAACAGACATTTTATCATCGGGCCTTTCATACTGCAAACCAACAAATTTTAATTATGTTCAAACAAAAATTGATTTATTTAAATTTGTGACGAATCTCAAGTTACAAAAACACTTCAATTCCAAAGCAATGGATTCGATTGCCCAGAATGATCAAAGTCACCCACCTGGGATTTTGGCTGTGGTGAATTTAGAACTACTCAAAGACTTAAACAAACTGGAAAGAGAAAAATGCAACAACAGTACCCAATCTGGTGTCAACTTAGGGGTAGATCTCTGGTGTAGAATGGAGTCACCATTCACACCCAAGTTCGTGTTTACACCGGTCATGCCAAGAGATGGGCTGGACATGTTTCTGAACTAGTAACCACAGAGTTTAAATGACTAGCAGCAGAATCTAGTGAAAGATTTCAGCTAGACAATGCAGGTTCAATGCATCAATACAATGCAGTGATGCAAAAAATATCAGCTGGAAATGACAAAGTGGTGAGGCAATCTGACAAATGGGGAAACATCGTACTATGGCCCATTTTGTCGTACAAAGCTGAAGCATACCTCCAACTGAATGGCAGATGGTGTCACAACAGAATGTCCTAGAATAGCTTTACTGTCATTAAGGATAGGTTTCATAGTGAGCTGTCCAGATGGCGGGGGATGGGTTTACTCACTAATGAGAAACTCAAATTCTTGAAGGTAGATCATCCGGTCATTCCAGTCTTGTATCTGATCCCCAAGATACACAAACACGTGACCTACCCCCCCCCCCGGGGAGACCCATTATATTACAATAGGGGGACTGTTTGAGACAACTTCAAAATACGTAGAACACTTTCTCCAACAGTATGTCAGAAACATACCTTCATTCATTCTGGACACAGGTGATTTTCTCAAGAAGAACTATGACAATACATGAGAAGAGAGCTATGTCCTTATGATCCTGGATGTATCATCCCTGTACACAAGTGTCCTACGTGTAAAAGGATTGAGGGCTACCAAACACTTTCTAAGTGCTGGACCCATTAGTTCATAACACCACACCATGATGATACTCAAGATGATGGAGTGGTGCTTGGATAATAACTTTTTCTTGTTTGACATGCTTCTGTTTAAACAAATCCAGGGGACTGGGATGGGTACCTGCTTTGCCACCAGCTATGCAAATTT